>NC_141539.1:137175000-137302500 GCF_021556685.1 Rattus norvegicus
CGTGGGATTCTTCCCACCCAGCCTGCAGACCACGCTGACCACCAGCTTTTCATGGGAGTTATTGATGTTCCCCTGCCTATGAATTTCATTTCTTCCTAATCAGCTTCCTGGGTTGGGGTAGAGCTCAGTGGTAGAGCGCTTGCCTAGCAAGGACCTGGGTTCGGTCCTCAGCTCCGGTAGGGGGTTGGGAGAAGGCAAAATAACAGAGTCAGTTTCCTGCTGAGCCCCTCCGTCACACCCTGAACTGACTTCCTCTGCTTTATTCAAACTTAATCCTCTTTGACCACTGATGATTTAAAACCGGACATTTGCCGTCTGGCCCTTTAACCGTCTTCCAAGTTGGCACAGTTTGAAGAGGTATGACTGTTGGGGTGAGCTGGCTTTGTCATATTCCTGGATTTCCTCCTTACTTCGTCAGTTCTAGCTGAAAGTCCCATCAGTGTCCCACCTCATCTGGAGGCTCAGACTATGGTTGAGGTGTTGATTCCTTCTGTACCAATACTGTATAGCGGTGAGGCAGACAGCCTGACTTCTGCTGGTCTAAGGAAAGCAGAAGACACACACAGTTAAAACCCAAGTGAGGCTCTGGCACTAATATTAAAGAGGTGTAGACAGGACTCACCTAACAGCTGCAAGATGCCAGCAAATCAGAGTCCACACAAAAGGGCGTGGAGACAGCAGGATGCTGTGTCAGGAGGCTGGTCACATGACAGCATGGAGGAAGGGGGAAGGAAGGGAGGGAGAGGCAGGGAGGAGGCCTTTCAAGCTAGACCCCCTTAATGCCTGCTTTCAGTGACCTGCTTCTTCTCACCGGACCTCAGCCTTTGGAGTTCCCTTCGCCTCCCAATACTGTCAACCTTCTATCTGTCCTTAGACTCCTCACTGATGGCATCTTGGGACCCCAGAGCAGCAACCATTCCCCTTGGACGGCCTTTCAGATTCAAAGCATAAAAACTATATGGCTTTGTTTCAGAAAACACTTGCTAAGTAAAAACCCATCCCTTGATATAATGCTGACTGATACACCTTAAACTCACAAGCACAAGGTCAAATGGCAGGAAGAGGTTTTGGAGTCTGGGTACCTTAGCTGGGGTTTCCCAGGCATGTCTGCCCTATGGCCTCAGTTCTGTTGCAGTTGCTCAGAAGTCAGCACAGGGATTCCTGAAGCTGCAAGGAGAACGAGGTGGTGTAGTCTGCAGGGTGGATGGTGCAGTCTGCTGGGTGGACGGTGCAGCCTGTGCGGTGGACCGCAGCTGTCCTGATGCCTCCCTCACAGGCCACTCCCATCCCTGTTGTGCTCCTGGGTGGCCCCTCCTCTTTTCCCCACTTCCATCAGTCAGTGTTGCCTCTGGCAAACCACGCTTGGTTCTGGATAGACTTAAGCACCTCCCAGCTACCGGATGTGTATGCGCTGCCAGAATTAAGCAACATCCACTCACAATCATTTTATTGCTGGGAGGACCTCAGCTGAATGTTGTTGCCCTCGGCTGGCTGGTGCTGGCCTCCCCGAGTCAGGGACGTCGTGTTGGGCTGGGAGGAGTGAGCTGAAGTGCCTGACACCTAATTCAGACACGTGTGAAACTGGGGAAGGAATTACTGGAATGTGTGGGCGGCTGTCAGGGCAGAGGAGGCAGCAGGTCTGTGTCCGGGAATGGCTGGGATGTATGTAGCAGAGGAGGCAGCAGGTCTGTGTCCGGGAATAGCTGGGATGTATGTAGCACGCTACAGAAGGAGCAGGAACAGTACAACTATCACAGAGACAAGGCCTCTTCCTCAGCCTGGACCCCCAGAGCCACCCTGGCAACAGCATCCTGGGGCTGGTTGCCATGGAGATGTCAAAGTGCTGTGTTCAGACATGGCAACGACCTGTTAATGTAAAAATGGGTTATGGCATTGGAGTGACAGCAGTTCACAGTGACTAGCAAGTACAGAAATAAGTCACCTCAAATGCAAATACGTTTAGGGAAAAGAAGTACAAGACGAACCCAGCTTTCTGCAAAACGAAGGACTCACGGGTACCACCACACCGCTGACAACAAGAGCCTTCAGCCTGGGGAAGCTCACAGCTCGGCCCTTGGAGCACAGCCGTGGGACTGTGCACGCAGAGCTTCCAACCCGGCCTCGACCTGCTCTTGATTCAGTGGGTGTGGGGGGCTTTGAAGGAAGGTCGATGGTCAGCTGGGAAGAGTAGGCGGGGGTGGGACAGGCTGAAGTGATTCTGAGAATGTGTGTGGAGACTCCCGGCCTGCCACGTGCTTGGCCAAACAGGGTGTCTGGGCTGTGGGCCAAAGGGAGGGAAAGCTGGGGAGACACAGAGCACATGACGACACTGGGTCTCTCTCACCATCTGGAAATGTCTGCCCTGGACATTCCAGTCCCAGTACGGCCGAGGAATGCATGGCATACAAGGAGGCCGACAAAATGCCAGGAAAAGGCCATAAAATAGTGAGGATGGCCAGGCCTGCCACCCTAGCTGCTTTCCAGTCGGGGGCAGGAGGATTACAAGTTCCAGGTCATTGTGGCTTGCAATATTTTTTTCCTTAACATTTGTGAGAGATTAACATAAAGTGACGGTGCTTGACTGAAAGGGACACGTGGTCAATGAGAATTTAGAAACCACATTTTCATCATAGTCCATTTAAAATTATGCCCATGAATAATAAAAATGTAACCTCCCTCTTTCAAGTTTGGAAGTTATATGCTAAGAGCATGTTCCTAGACCACTCTTGGATCGAGGAGGAGATCACAGAGTATAATTACAGCCAGCGGGAGGAAGTGAGACCTTACATGACTAACGTGCGAGATGCCCAGGCTGAAAGAGACCCACCACACACTCTAAAACTCAAGGAAACGATTGCCGATGTGAGATGTATCTGAGGATGCGGGGCTAGCAGTGAATGGGGCTAAGTATGTCAGGACCCAGGTCCACAAACAGAGAAGGCCCTCGCTGGTCTGATTTAAAGCCAGGGCACCCAGACTATGCTGATGCCTCACACTTCCAAGGCCAGCCAATCACCTGGCACCATCGTCAGAAGTGCTGAATGTCGTCTACCAGGAAGCTCCAGGCTCCCAGTTTGGCACAGCCCGCCATGTTTGTCCCACAGCATAAGCACCCATATGTATATGGGGAGAGAGCGTCTTACCGAGAGCAATGAAGCAAATCTGGACAGGAAGAGTGAACCATCGGTTCTCCCAATTAGGGGTTCTCCCAATGAGTGGGCAAAGGCAATGCAGTTCTAACCTAATTAGAATCCCAGTGGGTTGGTGGTCAGAACTGGGTAAAACCGTCTTAAAGGCTGTATGGTGTGAGCCTCCGTTCCTCCCAGGCTGCCTATTCAGATGCTGAAACTCAAAGTCAGCCTTGACTCAGGCCAGCTCCCCCCACCAGAAACGGAGAGCCAGGCCTGGAGGCCCATGTCAGCAACCTCAGAACTCGGAGGCTGCCTCCGGCAGAGCCCAAATCTGAGGCCAGCCTTCCAGATACAGCAAAGGCAATTAACTCAGAGAGAGGAGGTATGAGCGCTTAAATTATAAAACAAGACTTGGCTGGGGACGTCGCTCAGCTGGTAGAGTGCTTGCCGAGCATGAAAAGCCCCAGAGTCTGTGAGGGCTCAGCCCTGGGGGCGGGTGGGGGTGGGGGTGGCAGATATCTGAGTTCTAGGCCAGCCTACTCTACAGATCTAGGTCCAGGACACCTAGGGCTACACAGAGAAAGCCTGTCTTGAGAAGAAAGAAAGGAAAAAAATGAAGGAAGAAACAAAAAGAAAGAGGAAAAAGAAAGAAGAAACTTTGAGTCTGACCCCAGCACCGCGTAAACTGGAGATGGTGGTGCTCACCTGTGCTCGCACTATGGACGCAGAGGCAGGAGGATCAGAGAAGTTCCAAGTCCTCCTCAGGTACTAGTAAGCTTGAAAGCAGACAGGGCTACGTGAGACCTTGTCCAAAATAAATCAAACCAAATTACGCACCAACAAGGGCCTAGGAAAACATGAGCAAGCCGTCCCACAAACCTGTGGGGAGACAAAGGTGGCAGCAGAAGCTGAGGAGACAGGAGAGACTTCAGGAACAAAGGGCCAAGAAATCAGAGTTGGTTCAAAATACAAAGACTGGAGAGACGGCTCAGTGGTTAGAGCACTGGCTGCTCTTCCCAAGGTCCCGAGTTCAATTCCCAGCACCCACATGGTGGCTCACAAGGGTCTGTAACTTGGGTTTCTGGGAATCTGACGCCCCTTCTGGCCCTTCAGACTCATATACCCATATATATATATATATATATATAATGATTTTTTTCATTCTGGAGATGCAAGGATGGTTCAAAATACATCAATAAATGTAATTCAACTCATGAACAAGCTAGGGACAGAACTGGTCATATGATCATTTCAAAAGAAACCTTTAGCAAAGCTCCACATGCTTCCCAAAAGGACCCCGAGGAAACTAGAAATAAAGCACGGTGCTTCAGCGTAATAACTCCTGCATACTGCAGACCTGCAGCCATCACTGGGTCCAACGGGGGGGGGGTGCGGAAGCATTTTCTTTTTCTTTTTTAAGATTTATTTATTTCATGTATGTAAGTACACTGTAGCTATCTCCAGACACCAAAAGAGGGCATCAGATCCCATTACAGATGGTCGTGAGCCACCATGTGCTGGGAGTTGCTAGGACTTGAACTCAGGACCTCTGGAAGAGCAGTCAGTGCTCTTAATCGCTGAGCCACCTCTCCAGCCTGAAAGCATTTTCTAAAGTTGGGAACAAGACAAAGACGCCCACACTCCCCACCCTTATTCCATATAAGCTTTGACTCACAACCAGGGAAATACAACAGGAGAGAGAAATCGGGCGCCACACACAGGAGAGAAGTCAAATTGTGCCTGTGTGGACGGTAAGATTCTGTACTTCAAAGACCTTACAGATGCCCAAACCAGCCACATCACCCAAAGTCATCTCCAGATTCAGTTCAACCCTCTACGGCTCCAGTGCCTTCCTCCAGATATAAAGCAAAGATGTGTGCAAAAGACACTGGACGACCAAAGCAGTCCAGACAGGGACCAATGCTGATAACATCGCCTCACCTCATCTTAAATGATACTACAGAGCTGTGGTATAGAGACTGACAGCGGGAGACAGAGGCAGACTGGCTGGGAGATAGAAGCCACGGAAGCCACAGAGCCACAGCCACCTGTGGTCAACAGAAGTGCCCCAAACTGTCATTTGAGCAAAGACAGCTTCTTCAATACATGGGGCTGAGGAGGCTGAGTATCCACATACAGAACAATGAAATTAGACCCCTCTCTCACTCTCTATAAAAATCAGTTCAAAACGGATGCAAGGCCTTAATGACCTTAAGACCTGAAATTCTGAAATCGATGGGCAAAAATGCTAAAAGATGGAGGCCGGGGCCACACTATCTGACAAGGACTCATTGTCTCAGGAAATCATAGCAAGGACTGATTTTTAAGAATTAACATTCTTCATGCGGCAAAGGAAACAAGAACAGAGAGGTTTGGGAGAAAGGTTTTGCCAGCTGAACGTCAAATCCCAGCCACAGAGAACTGAAACCATAAACACAGACAGAGCAAATCAGCCAGTAGGTGGGAGATGGACAGACAGTCGTCAAGAGAAGTACTAGTGGTCAATAAACAAACAGCCCATACATGCTCATCCCTGGGGAAAGACTCCTCCTTGGATCTCAGCAGTCCTTAGTTACCTGTAGTCCTCCTGCTCCTGCTCCTGCTCCTGCTCCTCCTCTTCCTCCTCCTGCTGCTCCTGACATTTTTTTTTTTGGTGTTGTGGGGGTGTTTGAGACATGTTTCTCTGTTTTAGGTGTTTGAGACATGTTTCTCTGTTTTAGCCCTGGCTGTCTTGCAACTTGCTCTGCAGACCAGGCTGGCCTCCAACTCACAGAGATCTGCCTACCTCTGCATTGGAGTGATGGGACTGCAGGCGTCACCACACACCTCGCTGTAGTCCTTCTAAATTGAGGCCTTATGCGTTTTCCCCCTCTTCCCCCCACCATGTTTGCCTGTCTGTTTGTCCTTATTTGGGGAAGAGCACAATTGGTTATCCAATACCACACAGTCGGCCCTGAAAACATGTGACTGAGCATGTTGTGTTTGTACATTAATAAGTACATACATACATACACACATACATACACACATACACACACATACACACATACACACATACACACACATACATACATACACACATACACACATACATACACACACATACACACATACACACATACACACACATACACACATACATATATATCTGCAACAATTAAAGAAAAAAGAGGCATAAGATTTGGAAGAGAATGAAGGGATATTTAATATATGTGCATATACATATATGTACATAGTCCAGGTATATAGAAGTACATTGAGACTCCAGGCCAGGCACAGTAGTTCACACTGTGCTCTAGAGGCAAAGACAGGTGACTCTTTGTGCATTCAAGGCCAGCCTGGTCTACCTAGAAATACTCTGTCTCGAACAAACAAAAACCTCTCTTGATACCCCATCTTACCCCAGGAATTTCAGCTTAGCATCGAGATACCTGTGACACTGTTCACAGTGGCCATGATGCTAATTCAGCCTTGGTCAATGCCCGTCAGCGTATAAACTGGTAAGGAACATTTGGTGTGCACATTCAATGGGGGTTTCCTTAATTGTAAAGAATAAAATTGCATTTCCCCCCCTCAGGAAAAATGGATGGCCTGGGAGATCATCCTAAGAAAAATGAGGCTGACGAGACAGACAGATGCCATGTCTTCCCCAGTATCTAGAATCTGGAGCCATGTTTTCCCAAGTATCCAGAATCTGGAGTTTGTAAAACGTGGACACACATGGGAGACACGAAAGTGGAGGGGGAAGCAGAGGTCTCTCAGGAGCAGGGTGGGGAGACGAGAGAGAAGCTGGGGGTGGATATGGAGGTGGCGTGAAGTGCTGTTTCCTGTGCTAGTGTCTCTCTGCCTTTGAGGAGCACGGGCAGGCATCACAGTCCGTGCCAGCAAGCACGTTGTGCGTCTTCTCTTTTCACAGAATGGGCTACAAAAGCCAGGCAGGACCTGCGCTCAACCTGAAGCCTCACTGCACAGGCGGGGCAGTCACTCCTCAGGGAGACAGATGCTGGAGACAGCCAGCGCCCGCCTCTCAGTGAACTTTTTGCTATTTGGATTTCTAAAAGAAAATGCCACGTTGACCTCAGAACACTGAAACATTCAAAGGCTTCTGAGGAGTCTGAAATTATACTGTGCTCTCGAAGACCCGCAATTAGGAAGTGGCATGTCAGCGCTTGCACCAAGTTCTCCCCTGAAACAGCATTTTCCAATGAGCCAGTTTCAAGAAATAGTCTCGGTAAGGATTCCCTGAGCATCTGAGTGGGCCAGTTGGACCACCACCGCCACCTACTGTATGCCTTCCAGTACTGCAGGAAGCCGTTACCAGAGACTCCATTTGTCTGTCACATCCTGTGAGTGTAGGGAACAGACCTGGGACCCACCCATGGAAACGGGATTTTTATTTGTTTTATGGGTATTTTGTCTGCCCGTGAATCGATGAATTCTTGGTGCACTCAAAGGCCAGGAGAGGGCTTCGAATCTCTGGAAATGAGCTTGTAGACTGAGGTGAGGTGCCATGTGGGTGCTAGGAATTGAACTTGGGTCCTTTGGAGGAGCCCTTAGCTGCAGAACCATCTCTCCAGCCCTGGAAGCATGTTTATATAGAAGTCTGTGCTCTGGCTACTTTTGTTTGGTATTGTTGCTGGCTTAGTGTCCTTGTTTTGTTTCAAACATACTGACAAAAAGCAATTTGCAGGAGAAAGGGGTTTATTTCAGTTTGTATAGCCAAGTCACAGACCATGATTGTGGGGACATCAAGGCAGGAACTTCAAGCAGCTAGTCACATTGTGTCCACAGCAAGGAACAGAGAGAAACGAGCACAAGCACAATCACCTGCTTACTTGCTCAGCTCAACTTGGTTTTCCAGCCTAGGGAATGGAGCTGCCCAGAGTGGACTGGGTCTTCCCACATCAGTTAATGTAGACGACCCCTTACAAACATACCCACAACACGTCTCACTGAGGACAGTCCCTCACCGAGTCTCTCTTCTCAGGTTGTGCCAGGCTAATAATTAAACCACAAGGGCTGATATAATATGAAATAGCCAGCATGATCAATCAATACAAGTTCACTCCCAGTTGAAGTGGAAATCAATACCGTTTCAGCACCGATACTTGTATTGCCTTTCTCATCACTGTGACAGAGCACCCAGTAAAAGAGTTTGACGTCACACTGCATTCACAGTCAGGAAGCAGAGGAGATGAATGGAAGCTGGTACTCAGCGTTCTGCTTGCTGTGTGTTTTCTTCCATCTAGGACCACATAGGATGGTGCTGTCCACATTTAGAGTAGAGCCTCCTCCCTTGACTAACGCTAGCTGGAAACACCTTCTCAGACAAGCTCAAAGGTCTGTCTCCTCATGGACATCCAGTTTCCCAAAGGAGGCAGTGAAGGGGTGTGAGATTTGGCTGACACTGCTTCACCCCTTGGCAGTTCCGTCAGCAACCACGTGGTCAAAAGCTGTTTACTTTCTGGCAATTCTTCTGACCTTAAACTCCTCACTATTGCGCTATTGCTATTGCTAAAAGCCACTGGCTTCTGGTAATTTGACACCCTCTGATAGCAGCAGGGGAGTGAGAAGACAAGTTTAGTTTCTCTCTGGCTCAGGGGCCCCTCACTGGCCAGGCAAAAGGCTTGGAGTTTGTTAACTCTTTGTGAACCAAAGAGAAAAGAAGAGGAAAAAATTCAAGCACTGACATAGACACATACACTTTGGCTCTACCAGACCAATTCCACAATTCCACAAGTGTTCATGCATACTTACATATATACACATACACACATGTGCATATACATATAAACATGGATATGCATATATACATTTTGTGGATGAGGCTAAGCCCCAAATGCCACACTTTATTTCTTTCCTCTGTCAATTTATACCTTCTCAGACAAAAGTTCTTTAGAAAGTTACCTCATAGATAAAATGTTACACAGAAGGGGAGTTACAGAAGGATGTAGATACTAAGTTCAAAGCAGTGTTTCATTCTGTAAGCTCATTGTAAGTTCGAAACCACAGTTTCACATGCTTTGCTTTACCATAGTGCACACCTATGGTTTCATCCTTGGACCTGACCTAGAATGAGTGTTTTTCCTTGACCACAAACCAGTCCCAAGCCTATTTCTCTTCTAGTGCAGTTATGAAAGCTCATTGTATTCCTAACTATGCAGCCTTTACTTACTATTCCGTGAAGAGGGGGGCACATTCTATTCTTGATTCTAACTTTATTACATCTTTCTGGCCAAACGGTTAAAACCATCTCCTTAAATTTTCTTCTTAAAATTATTTGAATCAAACCAGGAATTCTACAAAGCCATCCACTCATCTAAAAAGCATTCATTCACAAAAGTTCATCTTCATGTTGGTCTGCAGGGAATTTTCCCAATAGGGTGAGCTGATGCCCAGGGATCATTAGGCTATGTAATAGTTGCAGGAAAGGCATATCAGCAGCAAGAAGCAGTCCTGGGATGAAGTCTCTGGGCCGTGCCCCTCCAGAGTGCACCCATTGCTGGCATATGAAACTGTGGGCCGTCTCCAGGAAACTTGCTCAGCAAAGCCTTTCCTACGTGACTTTTCTCAGTTCACCACCATAGTGCTCTCCCCGCCCTCTCTCTCCCCCTCCCTCCTTCCCTTCCTCTCTTCCAATCACTACACTAGAGATTCTTTCCCCCACTGAAGCTATCTAAGGTACCCATCACACTCAGAGAGCCTGCAAGTCTGTTCTGTGGCAAAGTGAACTGGGCCAGTGCCAGCCTGTGCCTCCTACACATAGCAACAGGGTGTCCCTGCTCCCACAGGCTCTCCTATACCTCAGAATCTGTGTGGCGCCCACTGGCCACTCTGCTGAGATGAGTTTGAGTAAGCGTGTGGAGGTCCATGGAAAACAGACCCCTCCTGTGTGTACCATGCGCCAAGCTGCATCCCTCAACAGAATGTGTTTTAGGTTTCCCGTGTCGTTGTGCAAGTCGGTGTCTGTTCTCCTGCAGCCCGTTGCACAAGTGCGCCCGAGTCTCCATCCATCTCCCCCAGACAGGCACTTGGCCTCCTCCTGCAAAACTATGACGAGTACAGCTGCTAAGGACAAGGCTCTGGTCACATTTTCATTTCTTCTGGATAAGTGACCAAAAGTTGTGGGGTTACTGGGTCATGGAGCAGAGGTAGTTTAAGGTCATCGAAAGCCACCACCTCCTGAAGTGTTGCAGATCTCTGTCAGCTCAGGGCCACTCTTGTGCTGCCCACAGTGTGACAGTTTACTGTTTTATCCCAGCATGCCAGCAGAGGGCTTGGGAGGGCCCTCCAGGAAGGTGGCTATGCTCATGGTACAAAGCTTGATTGCCCACAGAAGACTTCCCAAGGGATTCTGTGGTACCTGGTTCCCGCCAGCTATGCCTCCCCTAGGGTCTCAGCCACAGTCTGTTCAAAGAGAACTGAGTCTCAGTGTGGGGTGGCCGAGGATCGGTGTGGGTGTGAGTATGTGGCCTGTGGGTATTGTCCTCAGTCAGGGCCCATATCCCTTCCTGGCATTCCGTCTGGTCTTCCCTTGAGATAGGGTTTTGCAGAGTGACTGGGGTTCACTTGAAATGGGGCTTCGTAGAGCAGGCTGCCTTTGACTCATCTTTCTGCCTCAGTCTTCCGAGTGCTGGGACAGACAAAAGCTGTGCTCCACCCTGCCCAGCTTCTTCCTGCTTTAGTTTGTATTTACCTGTCCCTTCCTTTCCACAGCGTGTGTTAGGTCCTGGGCCACATGTGGGGGCTCTCGCTCTGCAGCCCAGGTTATCCCAGAACTGTGGTCATTCTGCCCCAGCTTCTTGGGTGCTGGGATTGCAGGCGTGTGCCAGCACACTTTATGTTTTTATTGAGTTTTGGGAGATTATTTATTCACGGCTCAGTCCCGATGAGATACAGTTTTGTGTTTGTGTGTGTGTGTGTGTGTGTGTGTGTGTGTATAGGTACATGTATGTGTATGAAGGTACACATGCATGAATGCGTGTTTGTGTGTATTCAGGTATATGTATATTGTGATGGTACACATGCATGTCTGTATGCAGGTACATGTATGCGTGTGAAGGTGCACGTGCCAATGTGTTTTGTGTATATACAGGTACATATGTGGGTGTGGAGGTGCATATGCACGTGTTTGTGTATCTGTGTGTATGCAGGTACATGTATGTGTGTGAAGGTGCACATGCATGTATGTTTGTGTGTATGCAGGTGTGTGTGAAGGTACACATGCATGCATTGTGTGTTTGTGTGCACTCAGGTACAGGTATGCGTGTGAAGGTACACATGCTACACATGCACGTGTCTATATGTCATTCTCCAGGTGTTGTCCACCTTCTTTCTTGAGACAAGGTCTTTCTGCTTTAAACTTACCTAGTTCTTCTCTAGGTTGGCTGACCAGCAAGCCTGTCTTTGCTTCTAGGCACGGGATTAGAAGGACACACTCACCATCCCTTGGTTTTTATTTTGCACTGATCAGGCACTGAAGTCAGGTTCTTCTGATAACAAGTAAGTGCTTTACTGACCAACCTATCCCTCTAGCCTGAACGTGATTCTTAAATGTATGGTTCAGTAGTGTTCAGCAAGTGTTCACATGCGTGGGACGGTTATGTGTGTTCATGTGTGAATGTGAGTGTGTGTGTTTGTACCTGTGCGTATGGAGGCTGGAGGTTGACATCAGCTGTCCTCCTCTGCTATGTTTATCTTTTGAGACTGAACGTGAGGCCCACTGTAGTGGCCAGCCTTGCTAGCCACTGAGGCCCTAGGATCCCTCTTTCTCCAACTGAGGTGATGGGCTACGGCCGTCATGCCTGGCTTTTACATAGGTGTCGAGATCTGTCCTCATGGCTGCACATCAAGCATTTATCCACTGAGCTATCTCTCTATCTCCTGGACGATTTCATCTTTCATATCTGAAACTCTGAAGCCATCTGACAACCTCCTTAGCCTCCTTCTCCCACCCTGGCAACCAACATCCCATTTTCTGTCTCTATTTGGTTTAACTATGCTAGCACAGTAGCCCGTTTTGTGTTGCTGTAACAGAATGCCTGAGACCGCATAATTTATAAAGAAGAAAAACTTACTTCTCTGAGAATGGAAAGTTCAAGGCCTGGAATCCTGTGAGGACCATGTCTCTCCATCCAAGATGGTGCCTTGAACACAGTATCTTTATATGGCAAAGAGCAAAGGAAGCAGACTTCCTGGGTGAAGTCCTTGAACAATGGCATTAATTCACGTGTGAGGGCGAAGCCCTCATGACACCTCCCAGAGACCGCACATGCCTGCCCTGTTCATTGAAGGTTCAGTCTCCAGGGCATTTGGGTGTCCCCAGGAAGCAGAGCCCCGTGTGTTTGTGGCTGGCTTATTTTTCTCAACTCTGTCCTAGGAGTTCATCCATGAGTCACAAGACAGGATCCCCTTCCTTCCCCATGTCCAGGCCACATTTCCCTTGAGCATGTGCCTGTGACCAGAAATGTGGTGCTTTTCCCTCCAGCTCTCACAGTGGTGCTGTGTGGCTGGCCAAGGCTCCAGCTGTGGACCCACCCAGGTGGCTTCCCAGAACCCTCTCTGTTGCTGTCCCACCCGCAGAGCAGGCCAACCCAGATTCCCGCACCAGGCTTCATTTCCTCTCCTTTGTGTTCTTTCTCTTTTATTGTTTTAGAGTACTCATCTGGGGTGGAGTTGGGTGTGAGGCATTAGCTGCTTGAGGTGTTGCCTGCCACAGAGCTCACTCGGAGGTCAGTTCGCTCCCTTCCATAATCACGTGGGCTCTGGTGCTGGAACTTTGTAATTAACGATTACAACTAACTTTAGTGGTGTTGAACCTTTCTTTGCAAGCTCACGAAAACTTGGGGTTTTGAAGTTGGTTATCTCCCATTCTGGTGCCTGGGTGGCCGTTCCTTAGCGGAAGGAGCCTCTGGACAGCCCCTGCACCTGTAAGCCACCTCTCTTCCCTGGCTGTTCTTTGCTGGTGCTTCCAGTCTCCTGACAAGGGTCGACAGAAGCTCCACGTCCTTTGTCCTGTTGTGTTCCTCTGCCTTCTCCTAAGAGCTTCTTCAGCCTAAATCCTGCCTTTAGATCTTTAATGAGCTTTAAACTAGGTTTTGAATAGGTCTAATTCACTGTTTTAAAAAAAGATTTGTTTTTCATGTGTATGTGTGTATGCCTGCGTGTATGCATGGGCACCATGGGTATCCGGTGCTCAAGGAGGCCAGAAGTGGGCACTGGATTCCTTGGAACTGGAGCTACAGATGGTTGAGAGATACCTGCTGTGGGCGCTGGGAACTGACCCTAGGTCCTCTGTAGGAGCAACAAGAACTCCTAACCACTGAGCCTTCTCTCCAGCTCCAGCCACGACCCCTTCTTCCGGCCTAATTGTTTTTGTTGTTATCTTGTTTTTTCCGTTTTTTACGGTTTGGTCTAGGTCTCTTTCTCTGTGTAGCCAAAGCTTACACGTCAGTAGCCCAGGCTCCCTGGGATTTTTACTGAGCTGAAGCTCGGTTTTCATGGTTTGTTTCCTTTGGTCTGAATTTTTGTAGCTGGTGCCTAGCATTGACTCAGTGGGAGACCGGGCACAAACAAGCCCTTCTTTGTTTCCTTCTGGAAACTTTGTAACGTCAGCATTTTCTCTCTGGTTTGTAAGCCCCTCCTAGCATCTCTGCAGGGGGCTAAGGTCGGGGTTTTTCTTTCCCGGAGAATGTCTTTTGTAGGCTGCCACCAGAGGCTTCTCTGCTTTGCCAAGTGGCTTGTGGGCGCTCTGACACCCTTGTGGCTCCCAGACTGTTGGGTTCTGCTGCTGCTGCTGCTGCTGCTGCTGCTGCTGCTGCTGCTGCTGGTGACAGAATTCGGAGATGCCGTGATGCAGGAATGTGGGGATTGGGGAATTGGGAATTCGGAGATGAGGGGAGGCAGAGATGCAGGGGCAGGGGCTCCAGCTGCTGTGTTCTCTGGGACTGTTGAAGAGACAATTCCTCACAGAAGACACTGACCTTCAGAGGAAGCTGGAACCCACTACTGGACACCTGGATTACTGGCGGTATACTGCCAATATGTGACATTTCAGACTACCCATGTTCCAGGGTTTTAGATCTTGAAGGCCTTCCCGCTACATACACACCCCATGCCTACACAGGTGGCTTCCTCTTCTTTTGCGGCCCTGCCCATTCCCCTGTCAGCCACTGGGAATTGGGCCACGCATCGCCGCCTGTGTTGTATCCATGGTTCCACGTGGTCTGTGTGCCTCTGTTTCTTGCTTGCCCAATAGGACAGTGTCTGCTTCAGCGCCACCCAGGATCTATGGAGCAGCATTCCTATGGGGTTGACAGCATCCCTGGCCCCAGGCTGGCACCAGAGAGGCTATCAAAATGGAAGGCAAGAGAGACAGTTCCAGCTTGGAGAACCTGCTGCGTGCTTAGCGAAGGCTGTGCCCAGGGCTTCTTTCCACCGAGAGATGTGGAAGAACAGGACCGAGCTATGTGATTCTGGTCCTCGTGGAGCCTTCTTCTGTGTGATATAGCTCATGACAGCTGTGAGGTCCCCTAGCCTTAAGGTGAGTGACACCCTGTGGACAATGGCCGGCCCTGCATCTGCCACAGCCGGAGTAGGTAGGGGTCTCCGTACAAAGCATTCTGGGAGTCTCTGACAGCTGTGGCTCTGAAGTGGACTGCCAGTTGCTGTCGGTGCAGAAGCAGCCTCTAAGCAAACGGAACTACTGGCCAGACAAAGTGGGGGCAGTGCCGGGCGGGGGCCAGCAGCGCCTCCGGAACAAAACGTTTTTACAGTTAAGCACCAGCAGAAACCTGATTGTGAACTCGTAGCAACTTTTGGTGGACTCTGCTTGTGTATGGACATTTAGGACCCAGCTGGGTCCACCTGGCACCAACGAGTGCCCTGGAAGTTTGAGCGTCAGTGTGCAGGGTGCATTAGAATTCCACGGAGGAGAGGGGACAATTGAAGTGCCTTCAGGACTCACCGGAGAGAGGACCCTGGTGCCTGAGGCTTCTGCCTGTGGACAGGAATTCATTCCAGTGGCAGGTGCAGCCTCCGCACACGGAGACCACCCAATGACCGTGCTGCTCCTGACGTCTGGGAGAGCCATAAGGATTCCAGCCCTGCAAGTGTGTTCCACAAGGGCTGCGCCTTGGTTGGTGCCCAGAAGCCCGCTGAGAGGTTTGGGTGTGACATTTTCCAGAGCCTTCAGATTTGCTCTGCAATGGACAACTCCTGGTTGGCATCCCAGGGCCTTAGAGAACTTTGATGTACAATAATACTTCTCGGGGTTGTATCAGCTCTCAGGTAGCATCGAACAGCTACCAGGAGCCCAAACCGGTTTCATTTTAACCCAGTATAGTAATCTGTTTTATCCCTTAGGGTTTATCGAAGCTGACAGTAATCTCCCATTTGAAATCCCTACCTGTCCACTGCATTCTTGGAGAAGGGTGGGACAAGAATCCTGTTGGGGACAGATCTTCTGCAACTGTTTCACTGATGGGAGGCCAGCTGTGCTCCTGGGACCTGGCTTGCCCCTCACAGTGAGCCTAGCCAACCTAGAAAAGCTGTCTTCTGTTCAAAGCAGGGGTGACAGCTCTTCCCTGTGGGCCAGCATCGGCTGACCCTGGGCTAGAATAATGGCTCTTCATCTTGGTTCAAGCCAGTAGCCTCTGGAGAGTGTGCCATGGTGTGGGTTGCTGGCTCCCATTGGTCCCTGAGTCAAGAGGCCCAGAGCGAGGCCTGGGTTCCTGCCATTTCCATAAGCCCCAGGCATTGCTGCTGGGTTGGAGTTTGAGGACTGTGTTCTCTCTGGAGAAATGAGTGTAAAATCAAACTGGGCAGGGCCGAGGGCTGAGTCTCCAATGCAAGTACTCAGAGGTGGCCTTTTGAGAAATGACTGGATCCTAAGGACACTACCCTTGATAATAAATGACTCTATTTGGGGGTTCACAGCTGGATGGATTTGGGAGAAGAGTTGGGATGAAGGAGTGTCTCCATGATAGAGTGCTCATGTAATGTGTATATGGCATGCCCTGTGCTAGCACCACAAGAAAACAAAAATGAAACACACACAGTCTTGCTCTGCCCCAGTGCCCCCGAGCCTCTCCCCTTCTGGGACGACAGGATTAGAACAGCTTTGCACCCATAGGGCTCCCTGTTGTAGTGCTGGGCCTTATCACAGGCCTAAAAAGTACCAGCGAGGACTGAAATCTTGGAGACCATGAGCCCAAGCGTGTCTTCCTTTAAGGTGGTTTTCTTGAGTGTTTCACACAGTGAAAGGGAATTAACTAACACGATATCATTAACTGCCTAAACTTTCTCAACTCAGAGTGAGCTTGCCTAGAGCCTGCCTGGCCCTGAGGCCTGGGAGCTACAGTACCTCCCCAAATCAGTGTTGATAGCTTAGCTCTGGAACTATTGGGAGGTTGGGGGATCTTTAGTGGGTAGAGCCAAGTGGGAGGGTCTTAAATCACTATGGGCATGTCCTTGAAAGGGATGTTGGGTCCCTGACACCTTCTGTGTCTTTTATTCAGAGGTAAACAGACCTCCTATCAGACATCCACACCAGGATGTTCTGCCTTGACACGGGCCGCAAACAAGAGAGCCCTAGTTAGCCATAGACCAAATCTATGAAACCGTGAGTCAAAACAAACATTTCTTCCTGCGTGTTCTTTCATTAAGATTCTCTTGGTTGGGTTTGTTTGAGACAGGGTCTTAGTATGTAGTTCTGGCTGTCCAGGAACTCACTCTGTAGACCAAGCTGCCTTTGAACTCAAAGATCTGTCTGCCTCTGCCTCCCAACTTCTGGAATTAAAGGCACCACTGTGCCTGGCTCCCTAAAACTTTTAATCCATCTCTCACTATTATTATGAGGCTGTGTGCACGCTCACACACACAGCAGTGTGGAGGTTCTGAGGCTGCGTGCACGCTCACACACACAGCAGTGTGGAGGTTCTGAGGCTGCGTGCACGCTCACACACACAGCAGTGTGGAGGTTCTGAGGCTGCGTGCACGCTCACACACGCAGCAGTGTGGAGGTTCTGAGGCTGTGTGCACGCTCACACACGCAGCAGTGTGGAGGTTCTGAGGCTGCGTGCACGCTCACACACGCAGCAGTGTGGAGGTTCTGAGGCTGCGTGCACGCTCACACACGCAGCAGTGTGGAGGTTCTGAGGCTGCGTGCACGCTCACACACGCAGCAGTGTGGAGGTTCTGAGGCTGCGTGCACGCTCACACACACAGCAGTGTGGAGGTTCTGAGGCTGCGTGTGCACGCTCACACGCACCACAGTGTGGAGGTCAGAACACAGCTTTCAGGGTTTGGCTCTTGCTTCCATGTCTTGGGGCTGGCCCTTGTTTCTGCCATGCTGCATACTTCGGGGCCACTTGCCTTCTATCTTCTGGATGATTCTTCCGTCTCCATCTCCAGTCTCAGTGTAGAGATGTTAGGACCCACTACATTTGCTTTCACTCTTCGATGTGATGTTCGGGGATCACACTCAGGTCATCCGGCTTGTGAGGCACAGCAAATGCTTTCCCTCCAAGCGATCCCACACTGTTCTTTCATTTGTTTGAGACAGGTTCTGTCTCTATAGCTGGGCTGTCTTCAAACTCAGGAGGTATGTACAACAGCATAAAAGTGTCTTTTACTTGCCCGGCAGAATCGTCGTCTCAGAGGCTCACTGCTGAATACGCTCACCCTGTCTGGTTCTCCCTGAGCTCTGGCTGCTTCAGCTCAGCCTTCTGGTGCAAACTCCTCCCCAAGCTGACTGATCCAATCTAGCTTCTCTGAACTTCTCACTGAACTGCTCTGCTTGGCTTCAAACTAAAACTCCGGCCATTTGTTCTAATCTGGCTCCTTCTTGTTCTCTGGCTTCACTGCCTCTGCTGACCTGGACTGAACTGCATGGACTCTCACAAGCTCAACTCCACTGCACTGAACTCAAACAATGAACAGAACTGACTAAAACGCAGAGATCCGCATGCCTCCGCCTCCTGAGTGCTGGGATTAAAGGCGTGCACCACACCAGGACCTAAGCGTCTCTTTCCCTAAAAACTGCTCTGTACCAACCAGGCTGGCCTTGAACTCGGAGATCCTCTTGCCTCTGTCTCTTGGGACACACAGACCTAGGAGGTTTTTGGATGCTATCCCTTGCCAGAGCAGTCTTGAACTCACAGAGACCAGCCTGCCTCTGCTCCCCACCCCCACCCCCAGGGTAGAGATCAAAGGCATGAACATGCCAGCTTGGTTTTGTTGAGACAGGGTCCCATTTATGTAGCCTGGCTTGGTCTTCTTTCCTCAGCTTTCTGAGTGCTGGGATAACAAGAGAGCACCGCCATGTTGGCTAGTCTTTCTTCTTCCTTATACATCGATGCTCTTTTGTCTCTTGTGGACAACTGGACAGTGTGGAAACTGGTTGACAAGAAAGCTAGTGTTTGCCTCCCACAGCAAGCTTCAGCACAACACACATTCCTGACTCCCTCTCAACACCATGGTCCTCCCTCCACCCTCTTGCAGTGACTTCCTGAGAGTGTCCCCCACTTCCTCATGCCTGCCTGTCCTCTACTCACCCTTGCCTCTAGTAGCAGAGGTCAGGTTAGGACAAACCAGCCTAACCACTCTGCACACTGATCACAGTAAAGATCTAGAATGTCCCCTGGTCTCCCTCCTTAGCCAGTGACTGCACCCTGTGAGTGCTCCTGTCCCACTGACGTGAATGTTACGTGGACTTACCATGTGTCTTAGTTAGGGTTCCTATTGCTGTGATAAACACCATGCCCAAAAGTAACCTGGGAGGAAAGAGTTTATTTGGCTTACACTTCCACAACTTATACTGCCACAAGGCAGGAACCTGGGGCAGGAACTGAAGCAGAAGCCATGGAGGAGTGCTGCTTGCAGGCTTGCTCCTCATGGCTTGCTCAGCCTGCTTTCTCATATACCCCAGGACCTCCTGCCTAAGAGTGGTACCGCCCACAGCGGACCCTCCCACATCAGTGTATCAAGAAAATGCCGGACAGGCCAATCTTCTGGAAGTCTTTTCTCAGTTGAGAGTCCCTCTTCCCAAATGACTCTCTAGCTTGTGTCAAGTTGCTCTAGCCTCAGCTGTTTGCACTGCCTGGCATGTTTGTCCTGTTCTGCCCTGACTCTGGCATCATGGCAGCTCTTCATGGGGACCTTGGTCACCCCTGGAAGCATCACAGTCTTCTTTGTTCCCTGTTTACAGCTGCCACCGCCCCCACCAGAGTAGCATTTTATCCCTTGGTATCCTGTCACAGGAGGGCAAACTCAAGAAGGACAAGAGCTGTGTTCCCAGAACAGGAATGTAAAGACATGTGACCAAGTCAGAGAATGGGGATTTAGACGTCCAAAACACAGACCAAAGACATAGCAAAACATCATGCGGGCTGGAGAGATGGCTCAGTGGTTAAGAGTACTGATTGCTCTTCCAGAGGTTCTGAGTTCAATTCCCAGCAACCACATGGTGGCTCACAACCATCTGTAATATACATTAGATAAATAAAACATTTTTTAAAAAAGTAAAAAAAAAAAAAAACATCATGCTCCCCCACCGCCACCCCACCCCCGCCAAGGTTCCAGAAGGATCTGAACCTGTGCAGCCGAGATCTTGAACTCTCAGCCTCTGGGCCTGTGAGCTCCCAGCAAGTAATCAAGGCAGGGCAACATAACTCACCATCCCATTAGAGATAGCCCCACCTTTGCCTAAAGCAATCCGGAGGGGACATTCCTGGGGACGGTGCTCAGTTCTCTCTGAGGGGCTGCGTCTGCTCCAAGTTCAGGAGCACAGTAGGTGTGTTGCCTCTGCATCAGGGTCTCCCAGGTCTTGGGAGCCTGACCTGGTGCCTCTAGACCACAAGTGAGTCCCGGCCCTCGGAAACTCAAGGAATTTGTAGAGAGGGTCTAGACGGCAATGCTGGAACCCCTGTGCCTGCCGGGACAGGAGAATGGCCCTGACTGGGCATTCCGGAGGTCCCTGGCCTCTGAGTCAGGTAAGGCAAACCCAGAAAATCCGCCCCATTTTGAGGCCCCACCCCCTATGGCCTTAGCCCATCCCAAGCAGACATCCTTCCTGTCCTTTACAAGAGCCCCGCTCTCTACTTTGAAGGCGACTCCTCCTCCACCCCGAGGTCCAGCCTACCTCGGATCTTCAGTTCCCACCAACCAGAGGAGCCCCAGACCTCCAGTAAGCCCCACCCTGCGGGCTCCTCCGCTTCCCGGTCTTGCTTTCCCTTTGGCTCTGTCCCCACTGAGGAGTCCGCTGTCCCAGCCATGGCGCGTGCTACCGGACCCGAGCAGCGGCTGCTGGCCATCTACACTGGCGGCACCATCGGCATGCGGAGTGAAGGCGGAGGTGAGTCTGTATCTCCACGTCCTAAGCAGAACAGCCTCAGGGCTGGGCCACTGGGAACTCTGGGGCTGTCTCTTGCAAGGGGAGAGGGACAGGACTCTTCCCTCTCGGGTAGGGAGCTCTGGTGGCTGGGAGTCTGAAGCCCAGGTCCTAGAAGGGGTGAGGAGTATGGTAACTCATCTTGACCTGATGTATCCCTAAAGCCATGAGACACACGGAGAGAAGAGGGACCTCGGGAGACTGACCTGTTCTGTGCCCGGGGGTGCCGGGTAGGATGCTGGAACATTCCACACCCTCTAGCCTTTGAAAGCCCTTAGAGTGAGCTAGCTTCCTTTGCAGCGGGACTAGCACAGCCTCAGACAGGCTGAGCGGCTTCCCTGCTCTCCTTCCTGCGTTTTCCTAAGCTAAGGGCCAACTGCCTTCTCAAGGAGCTAGGGCACCAGGGTCAGGGTTTTGGGAGACTGTCCTCTGACACACTCTGCTGCCTCTGGCTGAGACACCCTGGTGAATGCCCTTGATGACACCCCAATGGCCAGTTTGCTTGGTCTTCACTGGTGTGATGGGCAAAGCAATGGCATCCGTTAAGGACCTGAACACTAGAGGGTCAGTTCCTGCCGGTGGGCACAGTGTATGCTGTTGGGTTGTGTTGGGGCCACTCTCAGAGGGCTCCTTTGAGAACACAGGCTGGCTGCTGGGCTGAGGAGGACGTGTGGCCAGACCAGGACCCGCAGTGTGAGGGAAGGAGAGTGGAACCGAGCGCACAGCTTAGAGAGGAGGCTTCGGAACTGCCTGAAACAGGGACTGACTCTACGCACCGGGACCTTGTCCCACCCCTTGATGCTTCCCCTCTCGGTTTGACACATAGATGACTGCAGTCCTGTTGGACCTAACTGATTGGCCCAAACTAAGGGACCAATGGACTCTGAGCACAGTCCCACCTGTGGGTGACATTGTGCCCCACGCCCCTTGGATGTTCCCGTGTGTGCTACGGTTCTCTTAAAAGGCTGCAAGAGTGTGATGGGTCAGGAAAGTGGAATACTTTGAAGGCCCAAATCGGTAGGGTGGGGGTTTTCAGATGGGTGAAGATATAGGACCCTTCGAAACCTGCTCGGTGCTCTGGGATATGCAAGCCAGGGGAAGAGATTGGAGGCCAGCAGGCATCTGTTTAGAAGCCCCTTCCTCAGGGTCCCAAACACTTCACCTGCCTCATGTGTAGCTGAAGCCACTGGTTCTTCAGATAGACAGATGTGAATGGGCACCTTGGCTTTCTATGAAGGGAAAGGGTTTCTGGGAATGAGGCAGAACCCAAAGCAAGGCAAATTGGGTAACACCTAAGCCTGGAACCTGGGACTCAGGCATGTCGCAGCCCTGTGTGCCCTGCCATGGGGTTGCTGAACTGTGGGCTGCAGGCCCTGCCTGCCCCGGATGGCCCCACTGGCATGAATGATTAACCAGCTTGGCCCCGCTTTATGTGGGTCCTGGCCCCTTGTGAGTGGGAGTGGTGGCTTCCGTTACAGAGAAGCTGTTTAGATTGTCACTATTGGAACAGCTTGTGTACCTGCTGGTAAACAGTGCCCAACACTGTGTGAGGAACCAGGGCAGGAGAGGGCAGAGATGACGGCATGCCTCACCTCTCCACCACTGTCAGAGTTCTATGAAAATGTCACAAGTCCAAGAACAACATGTGTCCAGTGAGCCCAGGCCTGGTCCCAGGCTTGCCTCAGTGACGCCTGGGCACTCCAGGGCTTCCTGTGCTTGACGAGGTTACCTCTTGCCTGCTGCCCTTGGGAGCCATTCCTTGCAACCACCACAGGGGAGCTAAGCTTCTGCACAGAGTAGCCAAGGCTGCCCCCTGCCCAGTGGCCACAGTTGGCCCCCTAGTCAGGTGGGATGATGCCCAGTGTGACCATTGCACAGGCTCCCGGGAGCTCCCAGGTAGGGTGGGGCTCAGCATCCCAGGGTTATATGCTTTGGGGGTGCCTTCTATGGGAAGCGGATGCAGCTCATAAAGTCAGAATCGGGAATGAAGGCCAGGATCAGAACACTGAGAGAAATCGCAGCAAATTCTAATTTTAAGTGGAATCCAGAAAAATGGTTTTACCTGGCAACTCAGGTCCTGTCTTCCTTGGCTGTTTCTGTGACACCTTTTTTTCTTCTAGGACCTTGTCGTGGGAAAACAAGTTTGTAGTTTCTTTCCAGAAAGAAAAAAATAGGAGAGTTTAGATTCTTGGGGGCTCCCAGGGTCTGTACCCCCTCAGTCCAACCCATGATCACCCAGGAGCCATTCCCCATGATCAGAATTAATAGTCCAGCTGTAGACAGAAGACACTTACGTGATGCAAACACATCCACAGGTCCCTCGCCTAAGTGCACCTTGTCACATCCCCTTCCCTGGAGGATCTATAGATAGCCCAGTGCCGTTTGCTGTCGAGGGAACGCACATGAAGAGTGGCGGTCTGGTCTCAGTGAGAGATGAGATTACCAGTCAGCCATTCTGCAGTGAAAGCCTCAGGCCCATCCCTCTTCCTGGAGGCAAAGTTTAAAGTCTCAAGGCCTTAACAGCTGAGTCGTCTTCCAGCCTCCTCCACCTTCTGGAGGCTGCCAGGGTCCTAGCTTGAGGCCACATTCCTCCTGTCTGTAATGAGACAGCACCTCCGTTCTGTGTGCTGCACTGTCAAATGGCCTCCGATGTGTGCACACAAAAACTTGGTCACAAAAGACAAATGCCGCAGGTTCTTAGACAAGGATGTTGGCTCTCTTAAGTAGCTCCTGATGTCCTGGTCACACGAAGGTGTCTCTGGAGGCCCATGGGGCTGACTAAACATGCAGAACTCATCTGTTTTCTGAGTCCGTCCACGGAACATTTTCCATAAGTGACAGTGACAGCAGACCACACCCCAGAAGTTTTAGGGACTCCATGCCAGGCCGGGGGTGTGTTGGAGATCGGGGGTGCCTGGTGAAGCGGAGGGCATGGCAGTGGTGGGGAACAGCTTTGTGACAGCTCCAGATTCTGCAGGCTCCTGACCTGCACCTGGGGTCGTGGCACAGAAGCACATCTGGTCTGGGTTTTACTTGTGACCACGTTCTCAGGAACAAGAGCTGGCCTGTAGCAGTTAAGGGCTGGCAAGAAGCAGTCAAGGAGCTGCAGGATAGCCGAGTAGGGGAGAGATAGGAGAGATGTTAGTGTGGGAGGAGGGGCCGGCAGGGGCTGGCTGGAGTGCTCAAGTGTCCTTAGAGTCACCCCAAGAAATAAGACGTAGCCAAGAGCGTCCTTGGGGAAGGTAGACCCCCTGGTCAGGTGGTAGGCTAGATGCCTCCGTGGCTGAGGCAGACAGCATCAGACTTGGGGGCCAGCAAATCTGCAGGCTGCTTAAGGGGGTGCTGAGGGCTGAACCCTTCCTCACCTCGGTGTCCCTCAGCAGCAGCCGAACCTTCTGGGGTGAGCTACTGGCAGCTTGGTTCAGGCGTGGTGTGGAGCGGGAAGGAAAGTCTACTAGACTCATTCCCTGATGACCCTGGCCAGAGATGGGGCGCCTCCCCCATGGTCCCCAGAGGTGTCCATGTCCCTACAATAAGCACAGGGCCTCATGGCAAAGAGGGAGCCTGCGGCTGTGACCAGAGGAGAGGCAGAGGGAGCATGGGATGGTGGTTGGGAACGAGTCCGGTGGCTAACGGCCCCTTGGCTGGTAGCATGTGAGTCTGAATCGCTCATGAGTCAGGGCTTGGCTGCAGATCCCCCAGTAGCAGGCATAGCGTGACTGTCCAGGGCCGAGAAATGACCAGGCTGTTGAAGGACTAGCATCTTGGTAATCATGATGCAGACACAGAAAAGGGACCAGCCAGCCAAGGTTGTGCCAGGACCAACTGACACGCCACCATCTCCTGAGGCCTCGTGCACCTTTCCTGCTGTGCTCAGGGCCCAGGTCTATGGGGAGGCTCTCACACAGGGATTGGTACAGTGACTGTGTCTGAGGAGGTTACCCAATCTGCCCAAGGTCACAGAGCCAGCAGAACGCAGCAGAGAAACGGCTGGGACTTCAGTCTTGTTTTCTGGGACCTCTGCCATACAGTAGGACGTATTGGGGTGCCTTGGGAGCAGGACTCACACACAGCATTCCCTTCAATGCAGGTCCCTTTGTTTGAGGACAGGGACAGGGCACCTGAAGTGAACCTTGGAAAAGTGGTACACAGTCCAAATTCTCTGGAAGCTCATAGAAGGGCATTATGACCCTGGCATTGGAGATGACTTCCTAGAGGAACTGCTTCAAGTTGGACCTTCGAGTACCCAATAGATGAGAAATAGGTTTGGGGTGGACAGTGCACACAGACGGGTGGGAGTAGGGCGGTAAGTGCACACAGCAGCATACATTGGGTCAAAGCCCGGAAAGGGCCCTGCCCCACAGACCCCCTCTTGGTGGGACGTACAGACACATTTGATACAAGGAGAGGCAGGACAGGGCAGACACTGGTGCTTGGAGCTTCTGGGATCGCCTGGGTCTAAGATTAGGACCGTCTGACAAGTCAGCTCCAGAGGTGGATGCCAAAGCTTCCAGATGAAATTGCTACCTAAGTTACCTGGGGTCTGAGGGGCTGCTGTGGCCCAGGGCTCCCAATCTATAAGAATCTTGTCTGGTCCATCTGAAGCCTGGCCCCTGCCCTAGACTGGAGCCTGACACCCAGGACTCCAGGAAGGGCGTTTGACTGTCAGTGTTTGCTACGGCTCTGATCTGGAGCCCACACTCCACTTGGACTCTGCCCACAGTGCTGGTACCTGGGAGAGGCCTGGCTGCTGTCCTGAGGACACTTCACATGCTCCACGATGAAGAGTATGCCAGAGCCCACAGCCTGCCCGAGGATACGCTGGTGTTGCCGTGAGTTAATATTCTTCTAGGTTCCAAAGCAGGGATGATGTGCAGTTGTCCTAGGGTTGAAAGGGTGGGCAGGGCTAGAGGACACAGCCTCCGGTGTTCTGGGACCTCTCTGTGAGCCATTTGCACGAGCATCTCTGACACCTTGAGTTCATGGGCTTTAGACTTAGCCTGTGCCCTCTCCTGGAGGTGGACATGTGCCTGGGTGTGCCTGAGACTCAGCTTACTGTTCCGCTTCCTCCTCTCCTCCCCTTAAGTCCTTGAGCTCGAAAGGGCAGGAGTAAAGGAAGCTCTCAGCAAACACCATAAGGACTCCCCTGTCTTGGTACCAAGTCTGTCATAAGAGGCTGGGCCAACCCAGATGGCCTCTCCCTCTCCAGCATGGCCATCTTGTGAGCCCTCACTACCTTATACCCTTAGTGGCCCAGTGAGGTGGATTTCTGCTCCCCATGAGCTGGTCTTGACCTCTCTCTGAGCTAGTGTAGGGACACTGCTTAAGGTTAGCCTGTCTACCTCTCTGTGATGCAGTCTGTCCCTGGAACTTCCGGTGGAAGGGAGGTTGGGCTTGTACAGATGATGTAAGGCTAAGGGAGAGCCCATTTACAGTAATCACACAGCCCCCTTACACATCTGAACCCCTGCCAGGCACAACCCCACACCCCACCTCCCAGGGTGCCACAGCCCCGCCTATGCTTCATCCCCTCCCAGGATGCCACAGCCCCACCCATACCCCACCCCTCCCAGGATGCCACAGCCCCGCCCATACCCAAATCCCCTCCCAGGATGCTAAAGCCCCTCCCACGATGCCACAGCCCCGCCCCACACCATAGTAGAGAACGCCGTGGAGGTGGGGCTTTGGATCAGGAGAAAGGCAGAATGGGAGACAGGTTCTGCCTCCTGCATGCAGCCCGGCCAGTTCTGACCAGAGGATCATCTACAAGGTGCTGGAGTGCCAGCCACTCTTCGACTCCAGTGACATGACCATCACTGAATGGGTTCAGATTGCCCAAACGATAGAGGTAGAGGGTGGGACTGCGGGCAGGGCAGTGTGGGATTGGTAGGGCCATGGGCGGGGCTACGATATGTGGGTGGGGCCAGAAAGCTGGGTTGGGCTGGAAGGTGGGTATGGGCAGCAGGTGAATCCTGGAGAAGGTTATAGTGGGGGTAAGGGGGCTAAATGTGGGCGGGGCTGGAAGGCAGGGCAGGCTTCCTGCAGAACACTGGGCAAGTGAACACTGAGTAGAGAGTTTGTGTCCACCTGAGACGGTAATCTGCATGGCAGCCTCGGGAAGGGGCTGGGTCCTGGGCAACGCACTGCACAGTCTGATGCTCTTTCTGTCATGTGAGTAGAGGCTGGATCTGTGGTGGGGTTTGTGGGGGCTGAGTACCTTTGTGGACCTGACCCCCCATCCCAATCCCAACCTCAGTGGATTTAGCACCAAACCCGCCATCACAGTGCACTGTACTGGTAGTTGTAGCGTCTAGGGCAGCTGCTTTACCCTGGAACTAACAACCCTCCCTTCAGCTTTTCTCTTCTCCCACGACGTGGTTCTCAGGTTTGGCCATAGCTATGCTTACTTAAGCCTCCCTTAAAAAATCCCAGCTGTTCTGAATAGAGTAACGTGGGCTCCATGTTTCCCAGAGCAGTCTTCCTTGCTTGTGACTGACAGAGTCTCCAAGCTAGGTCCAGTTGGCACTGCTCTCTCACAGAGCAGGGTGAGCTACACCTCACCCTCATGAAGGTCTTTTGGGCACTGACCCAGCTGCCTGGTGCGCTTCACAGCTGGGGAGTGAAGCTGCTGTACCTCATATGGTCAGCAGAGGGCACAGTGCTCCATGAGACAGCGTAGCTCCTCTGATCTTTCAATGGGTCAAGAGGTTCCTGTGCACGGAACCTCTTAGCCCCTCAGAACTATTGTCTTGTCAGCCACAACTTTGACCGGCATGCCACCAGGAAGTGATGGTTAGAGAGTGTCCACCGTGGACAGTCTGCTCCTGGGAGGCACCAGCTGAAAATCTGGGAAGTCCCTGGGGACCATATCCCCTCATTCTTTGAAGCAAGCTACAGAGTGGGACTCCCAGCAGACTGCAGGGAGGGCCTTCGAGGGGGGCAGGGGCCACGGCAAGCTCTCCACCAGGACCCCAGGCTTTTCCTCTCTCTCATGGCCTGCGAGGAGACACCTGCCTGCCACCATGTTCCCAGGAAAAGGCCTGTGGTGGAGAGACCTGGCCTGGCCTGAGCCCATCCCTTCCAACAGAGACACTACACACAGTACCAGGGCTTTGTGGTCATCCACGGCACGGACACCATGGCCTTTGCTGCGTCAGTGCTCTCTTTCATGCTGGAAAACCTGCAGAAACCGGTCATCCTCACAGGTGCCCAGGTAACACGTCATCAGAGTCAGAGACCTCCAGAGGCCACAGAGCCAGGCCACGGCCAGCCCTGGGCTTCCTCCTCAGAGGCTGTTTGGCACTGTCCCTGCTGTGTGCTGCTGGCTAGAGTGTGCAGATGCTTTAAGCGGGGTCCTGCCTGACCATTCCACTCCACCTGGAGGAGCTCCTACCGATTCCTGAACCCAGGGACCCACGGTCTCCTGGATCTCTTATCCATTAAGGTCTCCAGAGCCTAGCCCCTTATTGTTCTACCGTGCAGGGCTTTTTCCCCTCTTTTTCCTGCTGGGCTTCGTCCCTGCTCACTGCCACCACCTAAGACTCAGCACGGTAGATACACAGAAGCAGCTACTCAGGAGACCTCCCCATCCTCCCTTACCCTCTTCTTCCTCTTCTTCCTGGTGCTATCCCTAGAAACCCTGACATATGACATCCCCTCCTCTGGCCCTGACCTTCGCCCAAACCAAAGCCATTGGAATGCTGGGTAAACAAATCCACTTGAGTAAAGGCTGGCTTGGGGTTTCTGTAGCTATGAGTGATCACTAGAGCCAGTCCTAAATCCAAGCCCTTCAGAATCCCCCATGGGGCAGAGGCCAAGGTCTATGGACAGTAAGCCAGCATCTGGGTCCCTCCCTTTGAGCATAACCAGGGGAACCATCCAACAGGTGGGAGTGGTGGCGCTGCTGTCCCCTACCAGAAACCCTCTTTTCAGAGTGCCAAGTACTGTCGGGAGTGCTGGTTCAGTTGCTCTGGCCCAGTTGCTCCAATTTCCCAGAGAACCGCATAGCACAGTAGCCCTAGTCCTTATTATTCCCAGGGGGAACTGAGGTTCCGTGACCACAGGTCCTCCCAGACTCATGCATTCCAGAGACGCTGCACTTTTTTCCCCCCAGCTGAGCATTCTCCAGCCAGACGCTCTTGCCGACTTTGGCCTCCCCATATCCCACAGCAGTCCTGCCCACTTGTGTCCTCTCGGGCATGGCTTAGCCACTCCAGGCACTGTCTGTGGTACAGTCAGTGGAGGGACGAGCCAGGCTGCTCTGCCTCAGGAAGGGCTTTCCACCCTGGGCCCCTGCCTGACCCATAGCTCTTGGAGTGGTGAGGGAACTGGACCTTGCAGCTTTGGGGGCTGGGGACCCAAACAGTGTCTACTGATTACTTCTGGACTGATTACCAAATGGACAGGCCAGTGGTTGGCAGCCTTGGGAGCAGGCAAAGCATCTCTAGACCCTATTCCTCAGCCTAAGCCTTCCTCAACTCCTCTGCCTGGCTGGGCCTGAGAGGTTTGCCTAGGGTGGGACGTGGGGACGTCCTGACTTCCCAGGCCTCAGCCACCTCTCTGTCCTCTCTCCAGGTTCCTATCCACGAACTGTGGAGTGATGGCCGTGAGAACCTGCTGGGGGCTCTGCTCATGGCTGGCCAGTACGTCATCCCTGAGGTATCTGGCCTGGCTGCACCTGTGGCCTGGGCGGAGGGTAGGGGAGTGAATGCCAGGCATACATGGGACCCACAGGCCAGAAGTTGGAACATCTGTCCCTGCCCTCCCAAGTAACACAACTGTGGAGTTGACAAAGCTGAGGAAGGAGAGCCCCGCTCCCTCCATGCTGACACGCCTGACAGCAGCCAGGTTGTAGATATTCTACACTGTGTGATGTACATATGCATAAGACCACGAAAATGGACTGTGTCCACCTTAGGCTTGGAGCCCGTGTGTTCCTTCCTCATGGGCTCCTTGTCTCACCTGGCAGAACAGGAGACAGCACAGGCCCTCACAGGCCAGGGTGGGAGTCTCTTTGCCTTTAACTGTTCCCTGGAGACTGGCGAGGTCAGGGTTAGGAATTATGAGAGGGGAGCAGGCAGGTCAAGGTTGGTCACTCAACCTCGCTCACCTTAGAGGAGACTCTGGCATCCCTGGCTCCTTGTACCAGTACAGGCACCAGAGGAGAAGTGCTGGGCAAACAGCCGGCCATCTGTGCGTTCAGTGCCAGGCTCCCTGGGCCCCAAGGGACTTGGGTCTTCACTTGGTGGTGGTGACAGGAAGGTGACCTGGGAGGGACCCTGCCTTCTGGTTACCTTCAAGGTTTATTATGTGGATGCTGCTGGGCTGAAGTGGGCTGGAGGGCACCAGGGGCTGGCTCTGAGCTGCTTGCTGTCTCCCGCCATCCCCCCCAGGTCTGCCTGTTCTTCCAGAATCAGCTCTTTCGGGGCAATCGGACAACCAAGGTGGACGCTCGGAGATTTGCGGCCTTCTGCTCCCCTAACCTGCCCCCTCTAGCCACTGTGGGCGCAGACGTAACAAGTAAGGGGATCTGAGATCACTGCCCACTGACTGACAGTGAGGAGCAGGGGGGTGCTGGGGTCTGCGTGGAGGTGGGAGACCTCCGTGGTGAACATAGGCTCAGAGCTTGGGAGTCTGGTTCACATGACCCTTAGCTAAGAAGTTCCTCTCAGTGACAGCCTGTGCCTCTGCTGCACACAGAAGGTCATGGCCTTGGAGTTTCCAGCAGGGATTAGACACCCTAAGTGCAGAAGAGCCTCTGGTGCCAATCAGACCTTGACTCCAATGGCCCCAAGCTTCCCGTCTTAGATACATATCCTCCTAAGAGCCTCTGTCTCTCTCAACTCAGGGCAGTTGTCTCCTAGTCCTTCCCTGCCCTGTCCTAACCAGGTCTAGAGGAGACTTGAACAGCCATTTGATTCTGAGGCAAGTGGCCCCAGTGCCCACTGGTCCCAGGTTCTTGAACACAGCCCCAGACCTGCCTATAACTGAGATGAAGCCGGGGTTCTTGTCCCTGCCCTATTGTTTTTGGAATTCCATCAGGGGCTTTGCACCTAGTAGGACTGGGCTTCCGTGTGTGCATGCTCAGGTCGGGCTAGTCTAGGGCCAAAGCAGTTCTTCCTGTCTGACAGGATGATTGGCATCGAGTCATCTCTCTAGGAGGGTGGAGGCAGCCCTCCCCAACACTGTGCGTCTGCCTGGGCACAGCAGGTCCTGTGGGTGGGACACAGCACTGCCGGGACCTGCAGGTGTCTGTTCTTGGTACTCTTCATAGGCATCAGAAGCTGTTCCAGGTTCCGGAGAACCTCCAGAGAGGGCGGGGCTGTTCCCTAAAAGCCTTCCCTTCTCCCTACCCTCTAGGCAGGAAAAAAACCTCAAACCTGAACGCCGGGGTCTCTGGGGTGGCAGAGGGCCACTTGTTATCTGGGGCCTGGACATGTCGAAACCTCCTTGGAAGAGTCTGCATTAGATGGTGGCTTATGGTTATTAGCCCACGGCCTAGCTATTAGCCCATACTGGCTGGTGGCACTAGGTGGTGGCACTAGTGGTTCAGAATGCAGGGGACAGTGGATGTGGACCGGCTCTGCTGCTCAGCCCTTTAAGCCTGAGTCATTCCTTATCTGGGCACAGGGTTGGAGATTCTCCTGCGGGCCGAGAGGCCTTCACCCCGATTCTAAAAGCCTACACAGCACTGGGACACCTGGGCTGCAAGCCCAGCCTCGCCCAGTGCAACTTCCCTAGCACAGGGCTGAGGCTCACCCCCAGTCCTAGCCCAATATCCTGATCCTGCGTCCTGCTGTGTGGGTGTGTGGGAACCTGCACCCCGCCTACTTGCTATCCGCAGGCTGCCCGGCTGGTTCTGGCACCTCGTGTGGAGAAATCTTGGGTTCTGCTCAGGGTGTGGCTGCTAGGACCTGAGGAGGGAGGGTTATGGGGCTCCTGGGTACACACTTCTGCCTCCTGCTGTCCTCCATAGGACAGAAACCTGATGATGCCATGTGGTGTGGGCCTCCCGAGGGCTGCCCTGCCACCAGCTCTTCCTTTATCCTCTGGGAGGTGAGGGGACAAGGGTGATGGACAGAAAGGATCTAGATCATGGCTGCTCAGTCTTCTCTGTGCTGGCACAGGGGTATGGCGCCTGGGGGCAGCTAAGTCTTGCTGGCTCTGTTCATTCCTCTGTACCTCAGCCATCTCCCCCTTTCCTCACTCCTAACTCCGCCTCTGCGGGGAGCCCTCTCAGCCCACAGAGCAGAGGAACTGGGGGGGGGGAGCCACCCTGCTGCAAAGGCACCCCTTGGTCCTGTTGGCCACTAGTTTGGGGTCTTATGCCATACCTTTGACACACAGGCATATGGAACTCTGTGTACTTAGGAGCCGCCTGCCTCCCCAGAACCTGCAGGGACACCTCAGACCCTAAGGCTAAGAGAGCAGACTAGACTACCAGGTTAGACTGATCCCTCAGCCTGGAACACAGCAGGGGCTGTGGAAGGATCGAGGTGACAGCCTGGCTTGGTCACTGCTGCCTCCCCTGTGGGGAGGACTTAGAGATTCTGAGGAGAGACTTCCTGGCTCATCTGGAGGCTGGCTGGCCACCCGGTGGTCCTTTGTCTCTGTGCTACCCCCACCCCCTCCCCACCCCCTTCAGCTATAACTCTTCTGGTGGCAGCAACTCCGCCACCCAGCCTTATCTGTCTGCCCAGCTGAGATGCAGGTCCTTAAATTAAAGGCCGCCTAGCACTGCCATTGTATTGGCTGATGGATGCTGTAGCCGGTAGGGTGCAGTTTACTGCTTGAGGGACCTGCTCCCTCTCTTACCTCACCCCCATGCGTCACCCTTCAGTGTGTGTCCGGAATATTGTCAGGGTGATTATCACTCAGACCTTCTGAGTTTATGACCCCCTCACATGGCATAAGGTCAGGAGGACAGCAAGGGTGGGCAATCTTGGAGGAGGAACCTGGGGCTGTGGTCTTGTCCCGGCTCTGTGCACAGCACCTCATGGGTGCCATTCCCTTCTCCAGGACCCAGTTTTCCTAGGCTGGACTAAAGGATCCCCTGGTGCAGTCCAGTACAGGGAAGCTACCCACATCCCACCTCTCTTGGGCTGGAGGCTTCTGGGTGCCCAGGATTTGTGAAGCTCTATCGATAATTTGCCATGCCTGTTCCTGCCCCTGGAGGAGGATGGGCAGGAAAGACTGGAGAGGGTCTGGGGCCTCAGCTGTACGCTGCCTGCAGCTTTGGCACATGGAGACATTTCTCTGTCCTCAGTCAACCGTGAGCTGGTACGGAAGGCCAGTTGGAAGAGCCACCTGGTGGTCCACAGCAACATGGAGCCTGATGTGGGCCTACTGCGCCTCTACCCTGGGATTCCCGCCTCCCTGGTAGGGAAACCTTAGAACCTTCTGCTCAACAGTGCTCTCCATGGCTCCCTTGCTCTCCTGCCTCCCAAGGATCCCTGGTACTATGGTCTCATTTCCTCCCCTCCACACCTTTCTCTGCTTACCCATTTGGGCAGCCTTTCCTTCCTAGTTGGGCTCCGTGCTCTTCCCAGATGAGTCTTGACTGCTTGAAGGAGCAAGGCTGGGCCCCTAAACTGAATGTGGGCTTGTGGACACACGAGGATGCGTGTTAACACCTGGTGCCACCCTTTGGATGCTACTCTGGGCTGGGAGTGTCCCCAGGACTCCTTTGTTGTTCCTGCTTTCTTAGAACGTAGCTCAGGCTAGCCTGTTTGCACTCCTCCCGCCCCGCCCACTGCTGCGTCTCTCCCTGCCTTTTCTTGCTGTGCTGTTGGCTTTTCTGCTTCCTGTCTTCAGCCCTCTCAACTGGCTGTTTCCATAGTGTCTGTGGACCTCTCTTACCTCAGCTTGTCCCACAGTCAGAGAAAGCCAGGCAACCCTGAGAGGGAAGCCGGTCCCGGTCCGTTGGGAAGCCTAGGATAAGCTCTGTTGGTCTTGCTAGCTGGAGCTCCCTGAATCTGTGCTCCCTGCCCAGGTCCGGACCTTCCTCCAGCCCCCACTGAAGGGCGTGGTCATGGAGACCTTTGGCTCCGGGAATGGGCCCACCAAGCCGGACCTACTACAGGAGCTCCGGGCGGCGGCCGAAAGAGGCCTGATCATTGTCAACTGTACCCATTGCCTTCAGGGGGCTGTGACTTCCGACTATGCACCTGGGATGGTAGGGGTAGAGAGTGGGCCTGGGAAAAAGGGAGCCTATCTGGGTTCGGTGTCCCCTTTGCTGGGGAGGCCCCTGTACCGGCCTCCTTTTCTGGCCTGTTTTGTTCCTCCCACAGGCCATGGCAGGAGCCGGCATAATCTCAGGCTTCGACATGACATCAGAAGCTGCCCTGGCCAAACTGTCCTATGTGCTGGGCCAGCCAGGGCTGAGCCTGAGTGACAGGAAGAAGGTGGGTGTACCTTTGGGACTGGGGACGCTCCTGTGAGCACACGAATGCCAGATGACTATTAAGAGGGCCAGAAGGGAGCATCCTGGTCTGTGTTTTGGAAGTGGAAGGGAAGACAGGACAAGTGCTGACCCAGATCATTCAGGCCCGAACTTACCCTTCTCTGGGGAGTCTTGGGTTCTGAATACCAGTTCAGTATTCCTCCCCCACCACTCCTGACGCCCTGCCCTGGGATCCAGGTTGTCCCAACAGTCTGGGCTCCCTGGTCCTGTGCTGGCTAAGCCCAGCACCCTCCATACCCTTCTGTTTTAGCTGCTGGCCAAGGATCTTCGCGGGGAGATGACACTGCCTACGACAGATGACTTGCTGGGAGATGACATGCTGGGCTGCAGGGCCACATGGCTTCTCAGTATGAATGGCAGCCAGGTACTAGCTGCCTTGTGTGGGGGTGGCAGCAGGGTCCAAACACACTTGTAGGATGACAGAAGCTACCATCTCCTCGCTGTCCTTCTGGCCTAGGAGGAGGACCAGGAAGAAGCTCTGGGGTGGATGTCGAGGACTCGGAAGGCTCTCAAGGCAGAGTCAGGAAAGGGACCTGTCTGTTGTGTGGAGATATAAAAGATGGGGCAGCCAGCAGAGGCTGCTGTGGTCAGGGCATGTCCTGCTGGCTTGGTCCTCAGGCTGGGATGAGCTTAAGCAAGATGGGGATGCTGTCTGTCAGGGCTTACTCGGGTCTCTTCAGGACTCTGAACTGAGGGTTGCAGGCCACACAGCTGCACCTTGGAATGCGGCCTGCTCTCCGAGATTCCCTCTGCCCTCAGTACTTGAGTGCCCAGACCCTAGCAGAGGCGAGGACGCTGAGGACCCGGGAGCCAAGCAAGTGGCTCCTGCAGCGTCTATGAGCCAGGTGGCTAATTACTCCATGCTGCTGTATGTGTGGCTTGTCATTAGGGTGTGATGAGGTTCCCAGTCCCTCGAGGACCCTGCCGGCCTGAAGCTGCGGTTAGGTCAGCATGGATGCTGGACAGAGTGATACTTTGAAAGTTTCGGGGGGCCTTGGAGAGCCCCTGGGCAGTGGGACGATAGCCCTTCCAGGAATGTTGATATACCTGTGCACCGAGGTCCTTCTGGTGGGGGTGGGGTTCCTGTATCATTTCCCATGCTCTCAAGGAACGATCTGCGACTATCATCCTGTCTGCAGTGGAGGCAGAAAATGAAACATCTTGGGGGTCATTGGCATAGACAGCAGATAGAAGGAAGCAGGTGGTAACCTGGTTTTTACTTCCAGGGCATGGGACCAGGTAGACTTGCAGGTGGGCACGGGGGCTCCTGCCAGAGCCCTCCAGTGGGGTAAGGCCTCCTACTCCACTGTGTGGGGAGAGGGGTTCACATAGGGCACTGTGGTTCTGTCTGTTCTTATCCTGGGAGGACTCGGTACCTCAAAGCATGGAGGGGCCCATGTCGCCATTGCCTTCCCATCAGGATGCCGATGCCATGAAGGACGTTCTGCTGCCCGGCCTGGCCCTGGCTGCAGCTCATGCTGGTGACCTGGACACTCTGCAGGCCTTTGTGGAGCTGGTGAGTTCCCCACTGAGGGACCAAGCTAGTGGGCACTCGGGACAATGCTCACACAGGGGCAGCACGCACTCCCCGGGTCTCACTGACTCTCCTAAGCCACACTGGGCAGTGGGTCTGCATGCTACCCCGAGGGCCTTGCTGGAAGTTGGGGAGGGTGGCCCTCTCATCCTTCCCAGTCCTGTAGGTGACTCACCTGACCTGTTCCTAGCCCTGTTTTGAGGCTGTGTGCCCTCGTGTCATCCTAGGGCAGAGACCTCAACCTGAAGGACTACAGTGGCCAGACGCCACTGCATGTGGCTGCACGGAGAGGGCATGCTTCAGTGGTCGCCATGCTACTGCAGAAGGGTGTGGATGTGGATGCCTGTAATGAGGACGGTCAGAGCCCACTGCTGCTGGCCGTGAGGGGCAGGTACCAGGGGCCCGGGTGCCGCAGTGGGCCTGTGGGCAGCTGGATGGAGGACACTCGTCCGATGTGAACCAAGATCGGGTGGGACACAAACAGGGTCAGTGACCCGAGGCTTATTTCTGTGGGGCAATCTGGAAGGACTTCCTGGAGGAGGTGACCTCAGAAGATGCTGGCAGCGTCTAGGGAAGGAGAACACCACTGACAAAGAGTGAGGAGTTCCTGGTGACCACCCGGTCATCCGTGCGTCCCGAGGTCTGGCAGAGAAAGAGCTAGCAGAGGTGACAGACACAGGTCACCTAAGTGGAGGGTCCCCAACTGGCCCTCACCCCTTGCGGAATGGAACCCACTTCAACCCATCCTCTCCAGTCCTCCCTGCCAGGCTCTGCCTTGGGAATGCTAAGAGAGTGTGGGTGTTTGGGCATTGCCCAACATCCTGTGTTGTGTGTCTCTGCCAACGTCCAGGCAGAGACCAGCCTGGCAGAGATGTTTCTACCAGAGCAGCTCCTCCTGGGCTTCTCACTGCAGCACGCAGACCCTGGGGTGTTAGGGAGTGGGGTGCTTCAGTTGCTCAGGTATATAAGATGGTAGTATGCAGTCCTGGTCCTTCCCCGGTGACAGAAGCAGAGCCTTCCTTTTAGAACATGTGTGGGAGGCTCTCTCTACCTTGGCCCTGCTGATATCCCTGCCCCAGCAGGCGGCTCCCCTCCAGGTGTGGCTTAGCTAGCTCGCCCCAGAAAATGGCTCCTGCCCCGCTAGACCCCTCTGTTCATGTTTCCCTGATCATACCCAAGGGTGGAGTCGGGACACGGCTGACTTGGTTTCCCCAGAGCCTCTCCTGGGTAGAAGCAGGGAGAGGTCACTTCAGGTGTGGGACTTCACACTGGGACTGGCTGGCTGAATGTGTCTGGGATGATGTGTCTGGCCTCCTGGGGTGTACAGTTTGCATAAAGAGCTATTTAGCCTGCTGACTGGCGCCTTGGGACGTCCTGTGAAGGTGCCTTGGATGAATGGAGGCTGTTGAGATGGCACCCTACCCTGGGCAAAGAGTCAGGGGACAGTCTTTGTCTGGGACTAGGCTGTGGGTGTCTGGGTGGGCACTTCCTGTCTGCTGCCAGCCCTGCCTCTGAGAGCAGAATGAGGCTGGCAGGGTTCAGGCCACACCAACAATCAGCACTTTTTTCATGACAGGCATCAGAGTGTCATCAGGCTGCTGAGGGCCGCTGGGGCTCACCTGTCTCCCCAGGAGCTGGAGGACGTGGGGACAGAGCTGTGCAGGTGATGGTCTGAGGGGCTGTATGTAAGGGGGATGGCCTTAGTTAGGAAAGTAATATGACTGCTGGGAGGGTCAGGACCACAGGGTGGGGCCGAGGAGGGGGAGCCCACACCCAGGTGGCATACACTGGCCTGGCTGACAGAAGTGTCTCCCTCACACCCGTTACAGGAGTACCCAACAGAACAACCCAGCAAGGGTGCGTGTGCTGTGGGCTCTGTAGGCACTGGGGTAGGGGGAGCAAAGACAGGGAAAGAGAAGAGCCTGGTTCGCAGCAGCTGGGGTTGGGTGCTGTCACGCTGTGTTCATCCCAGGTACTGGAGATTGTCATGAGGCTTCAGACTGACTTGTTGGGATGTCCTCAGTCTACCCGCCTCAGCCTCAGGCCCCTACACTGGTCTGCGGTATCCCAGGGGGAAAGTGCTGTTTGCTGACTTCCCCCCCCCTCCAAGATGGAGGGACAAGGGACACCCCACAGAGGTGATGGGGTGACAGTGAGAGGGAGCAAGAGAATGGAGGCTGGCAGTAACTGGCTTCGAAGGGCCTCTTAGCTTGGTTCAGCACTGCACCCAGGCAGACCTGTCGGCTCCGATGAAAGATGGGGAAACTGAGGCAGCACGCAGGAAGCTGAGCCTAGAGTCAGCCAGCCCCAAGGACCCTGCTTTACAGAGGCTGGGCTAACCTGAGCTGCTAGCTGGGCCGAGGTGTGGAGATCCAGTGTAGGTGAGCTGGCTGGAGCTGCTTCCTGCATGATTCACCCCAGAAGTTCCTGGGGACTATGGCTTCCTGAGCAGGAAGGAGTCAAGGGGCCATTTGGGTCTCTTCTAGCCTCAGTTTACCGAGGGTGGGACCTGGCTCTCAGAGCAGAAGTACAGACTGTGGGAGAATGAAGACATTGTTCAAGGGCAGGGATGTCCACTCCAACCTTTCTCTACAGGGAAAAGTGACCACCACACTTCTCCTCCAACCAGGATGCTCCTGCAACCTACCAGGGTCCAGGGTTAACTTGGACCCTTCAACTCCTGGGTTCCCTTCTATCTTGAGACAGGCCAGACACATCACAAAGTCTGTGTTGTGAAATATGAAACTGGCAGGGGGTGGGTGTGTGCATACTCACAGGTGTGTGTGTGTGTGTGTGTGTGTGTGTGTGTGTCCATGCCCTTGACCTGAGTCACAGTCACACCCCATAAGTGAAACCAGACTCTGGGCCGCCTGCAGCTTAGACTCCCGCCCTAGGGCTGGGTGCAGCTGGATCAGCTGTTTAGGGCTGTCTTTGTAAGAGCACCTAGGGCACTAGAAGAGGCACATACAGAGGAAGGTAGGCAGGCGAGGGACCCAGCAGGTTCTGACAGCTTCTCCCCGTGCCCCTCCCCCCACTCCCAGGCTGGCATCAAGGGCGGACAGCGAAGGCCTGCGGGCGTGGTGGCAGGCTGGGGCTGACCTAGGACAGCCGGACTATGATGGACACTGTGCCCTGCAAGTAGTGAGTGCCTGCCTCCTGGAGGTCCTCAGCTACCCTCCCAAGCCCTGCACCAGGAGCTGCCCAATCTCCTAGGGAAATAACTCTCCTTAGGATCATCACACTCCATGAGGCTGTGTCCTACCAGTCCCCGGGGTGAGGGTGGGGCATCCGGACTGGTCAGTGGGGCTTTGGGGCTTCTGGTCCAGGCAGCCCCACCGGTCTCTCTCCCCTGCAGGCTGAAGCAGCAGGGAATGCAGATGTGGTGGCTCTGCTGCAGAGTCTTGAGGACAGGGTCAGCGCCCAGCCCCAGCCCCACTAGCTCTTGGGCTGGTCTGATGCCTCCTCAGTGAACTCTCATTGGTTTACGACTGGATCCTGGCACCAGAGCCAGTTCTGGAGACGGCTAGAGGAAGTGGGCATAAGAGATGGGTCATTCGTCCAGAGCCCTTCTTGGGGACCCCGAGAGTAAACACGGTCTTCGGGAGATAGGGCTGGTGGGGCTTCGTGTAGAAGCCCAGCTCAGACCTTCACCCTACCCAGTCTGGAGCTGATTGACTGGAAGGACCTAGGCCTGCTCCCAGCTGACATCCATCCCCACTGCTCTGGAGTTTTGAGGCTTGGCGGACTATCCTCAACTCCTGGGACTGCCTGGATTCCATACACAAGGCTTCTGGGGTGGAGTACGGGGAGCCCTGCCCTGGATGCATCCCTGTAGTCCTCGGAAGACCTTGTTTCCAGGAAGTGCTCCTTGGCCCCCAACCTGTTGCAGCAGGAGCTGTGTCTTACTGCCCGTGGGACCTCACGCACATACCAGCAGACTGGCTGCTATGTTAGCACCATTCTAGTTGGTGAGACCTCGAAGCTTTCAGAAGCCAGCTCTGTTCTGGCCTTGTTATCTCCTGCAGCCAGGTGTCCCAGGAGCTGACTCAGAGCTATGGACTCCTCCTCCCTAAGTTGCGGGGGCGGGGGGGGGGTCGTCTTCTGCTAAACTGCTTCCCAGCCTGTTGGCATGACAAATCTGGAGGTCTTTGTTGAGTAGAATGTCAATAAAGCCATCCGGACAGCTGCTACTTGGCCTGGATGGGTCTTTGGGCTGGGACTGTGTACACATGTGGGGAATAGGTCTCAGGCTGTGGGGCAGAGAGCTGTCTCCACAGCAGACAGTAGTCTGCTTAAGCAATCATCCCAGGGCTGGCCAGGCATGGCAGGATAGGGTGATATGGGGAGGGCCTGAGCAAGCTGCCCTGCCCTGCCCCACCCCATCCCCTCTGGCAGCTTCGGGGGAGGGGGCCCATCTACTCATCCTGATTCTTCTCTTCTGGGGCTCACTCACCTTTTCGAGGCAGCCAGGGGCTAAGGAGGAGTGGCAGGAAACCCCGGTGTACTGGCAGATGGCCCCCAGGCATGGGGGAGGGGTTTATCTTCTGCCTCTTAACCTGCCGTCCTCTGCGGCCCCGGGCTGCTTGCAGTTAAGGCAAGGATCCCACCAGGGTGACCAAGTGGGCATCCTGACACGGGTGGGCAGGTGTTGGTTAAGGCAAAGCTGGACCTTAGGAAGCAGGCTCAGCCCTCAGTCCAAACACCTAACAGGGACGTGACCCTCCCCGGTGAGAGACACTGCTGCCTACTCTGTCCTATACAGCCTTTGCCCTTTCTTGCTAGGAGCAAGGAGCCACCCTCTACCTTGTGCCTGCCTGAGGGTGTTCCTCTGGGCCCCTAGACAGGGCTTGAAAGCACCCAGGCAGGCCCCTATGAGAATTTACACCCTAAGGATGGTGGGCCTGGGTGACCCCAAGAGCTGGCCCTTGCCATGTGGGTGAGTCAGGCTGAGGTTCCCCTACCCACACCTTAGGCTCCTCAGCCTGGTTCCCAGGCCACAGCAGACGCTGCGCTGGCAGCCTCCCAGCTCCTCACCCAGACAGGTGTGCTCACACCTTGCACAACCCGGTAACACCGCCCGGGCACAGCAGGGCCCAGAAGCCTTTGCCCCACACCTCGGTGAATCTCTGATGAGTGGGTGGAGAGGTCCCACAGGGCATGAGCGTCCGGAGTCCTGATTTCACCTGTGGGCTGAGACTTCCGGGGTCGGGGGCGCTGTGGTGAGACAGTCAGACATAGATGCTGGAGCAGAGTATAGCAGGGGAGCTCAACCTGATGTCTGCATATGGCAAGTCCTCACCCTCCTCCCGAGGGACTGGCAGGGCCATTGCTTGGGATACACCACACTCAGTAGATTGTGCAAGCCTAGGTGGCTCCCTTCCCCATCCTGCTGAAACACCCCCCACTCCCCGCCTGCCAGTTGTGTGAAGCCCGACTGAGGCTTTTCCTCAGATTGCCATACAGGTTTCTGCAGGTATGAGTAACAAGGGTCAGGGGGCGTCAGCAGTTGGGCAGGTGAGAGGGACTCCTACACAACTTGGCAGCCAGGCTGGTTCTCAAGGGACCAGACAGATGCTGGCCTGGCCTCACAGGCACTGTCCAGAAGGCTTGGAAGGGAGGTGGGTGCCGCATTAGTTAAGTTCCTCTGAGGGTCACAGTGAAGTTGCTTAGACAGATGGCACGACCCATGAGGCCACACTTGGGACACTCATGTTCCTTTCAGGCTCCCAAGAAGGGCATGGGACCATCCTTCCATTTACCGGTCACTGCAGGAACATGGGGGTCCCTTGTTGGCACCTGCAGAGCTGAGGTGATGCAGGCAGCCCTCAGATCAGACTCTTGGGATAAGCTGGGGAACCCTATGGCCCTCCTCACAGTGGGAGGAGGGCCGAGCCCTGCCCCCAGCAGGCAAGGCCCATTGCTGTTTTGCACACTGGTAATTCCCCTCTGGGGAGGCTTCAGCTCCTCTGAGCGCCAGGGCTATCTCTAGGGAACATCTCCCTTTCGTCACGCCCTCTGTTTTCCCAGCATTTTCTATTCTATAATCAGACTCCCCAGTTGAGCCCTCCAGGCCACCCCCACCCATCTCCTCAAGGTTACCATTCTGGTTGTAGTATTTCCTGTTTCAAGAGAGCCATAGGGGCCCATAGTTATCACCTGCCTACCAAAAGTCCCCTCTGAGGCGTAGTGCCCAGTTTTCTGCGGGATGGGAGTCCAGTCAGGCTAGACAGGGTGCGATGGGATGTGTTTGTTGTTTGTTCGTTTTTTTCCGTTTCCCACTGAGATAGGAGATGACTTCCAGCCTAAGTAGTGTGTGCTTGGTGACTAAGACTCTGCCATGCCTTTTTGTGGACATGCCCTAGTCCTCCATGCCAGCCCCTGACTCCACGTTCTGTCAGACTCACACGCCTCCGCCGAGGGCTGTGAAACCTCTGAGAAAGCACTGCTTCTCTCTGAGGCCGCAGCTCCAACTGCAAAAGGACATGCAAAAGCCTTCACTTTTCACCCCTACAAGCTAAGTGCAAACGTTAAACTTGACAGCACCATCAGGGGAAAGTCTGTAGGCTTCCTCACAGCACAGTGGCTTCCTCCTGCCTCTACTCAGTCTGTGGCTCCCGGCACTGCAGATTCTGGTATTCCTTGGGTAGACTGGCCTGGATTTGAGAGAATTATGACAGCCTTCTGCTGGTCCTCAGGGGCTCAAGTTTTGCGGGAAGGATTCAGAGAGTGACTCCAGTCGCTCTCCGTGTCCTTTAACACTGTCCTTACAGCAGTCTGCACTGGAAAAGAACCTTTATGGGCTCAGTGACTTATAGGGCAGGGCGCCTGCAGGTGCGGAGCACACGAGGCCCTTTGGACTTGGGGCAAGGTCCCTGGTAGCTGGCACAGGGGGCCCGGACTGGGCTCGCCCCGCCCCCTCCGACCGCCCTAGAGGCCCAGGTCTGGGAAGCAGAAACTCGCGGCAGCCCCCCCACCCAGTTTCACTTTCTCTTTGTTCCCTCCTTCCCCTCCCACGGAGTTCTCTTTGAAGCGAGTCCGCGGTGCGGGCGTGTCCGATCCCGCCTCCGCGCCGCCAGTGGGGCTCGGTGCGTGCCCCGTCGGCGTGGCCCCTTTGGCGAGCTTTGCAAAGCCGACGCTCCGGCTTTCAGCGGGTGCGGCCCCCGCGCCGACCCCGGCCAGATGCGTCGAGCTGGGCGCCGGGTGCGGCCGGTGACTCAGGGCCACCCCCGCGCGGGCACGCGGAGCAGCTCCTGGGGCCTCGGGCCGACCCGCCGCGCGACCCGCGGGCCTGGAAAAACCGGTCCGGCCAGCGCGGCTGGCGCGTTCCGGCGCCGAGCGGCGCGGCCGTGCCACATAAAAGGCGCAGGCACGCCGGCCGCCGCCGCACGGAGTGCAGCCGGGCCACGCGGGCCGGGTCGCAGGAGGACGCTGAGCCGTGGCCCGGGGGTTCCGGGCTGGGCAGAGCTTCTGTGTGCAGGCGCGCCTGGTCCAGTGGTTCTTAACAGTTCAACAGTTCTGTAGCGCAATTGTGAAATGTTTAGGACCACTAGACCCGGCGCGCACGGCAGCGGCGACAGCAACGACGGGGCGGCCCCGACGGCCAAGGTCGGCTTGAAAGGGGAGGAAGGCACCCCGATCGCTGAGACCCGTGCGTTCTCGCTGCCTGGCTGGAGTGCAGAGCGACGATCCGGGACGCACGCTGGCTCGGGACCTGCGGCAGCCTGCTCTTTCGCCCACACTGCTGACACGTGCGCTGGCAAGAGGCGCTAGCGTCACCTTGCTTCTCTCCTGCTCGATCCTCCCTAGTCCAAAACCACTGAATCTTTGGCAGGAACGCGCGGCAGGCCTCTGGGTCAAGGGGTGTTCTTTGCTCCAGGGCGGGAGCAGCGACTGGGGCTAAGGCTACTGAGCCCTCAGTAGTCTTGTTGCTGAGCTGAGAAGTCTACTGCAGGAGCTTCCCCTTTTCCAGGCTGGGGTAGGGATCCTGTGAGTGTGTGCTGTATGAATGGACGACTTCCAGGATCACGCGTGGGCTGGTGAAGAACTGCGCAGAGTGGTGGGGACAGGCCCAGTCCTGATGCCGAATCTGGGCCAGGATGATCTTTTGGGGCCTCAGGCTCTGAGGTTGGATGGGTGCATGGGAGAGGTCTGGGTGAAACCTTAAGTGGCTCTGAGCATAGTGTGCTTGACTTGACGTTTTCCACCTCCAAGTGGTCAGGACCTGTCAGATGGGGCTGTGCGGAAAGGAATGGACTGACTGGACAACTGATAACCTAGCAACACGGGGAAAGAGGGGCTCCTCCTGCCTCAGCTTCCTTGGCCCAAATATAGGAGCTACTGGGGAGCCTAGGCTGGATTTGAACCTGGTAAGAGAATTTCCTCCTGGATGAGTGCCTGTGTCCCAACTGCACATCGGAGAGGTGCCTTCCTTTGCAGAAGGTGTGAGCACACACCAGGCAAGTACAGGAGACAGCCTGAGTTGGGAGGGAATGGTGTCCGCTGGTATGTCCCCACACCCGGTATCATCTACTTTGGATCAACATCCAGAGTGTTGGCCAGGAAGTGCCACTGTGGACACCTCGGGCTGCTAGAGAGCAGGAACCCCTAGGAACCAGAGGGCATCCCCAATGCTGTGCTGCCTGCTCTCGGTGAGAGTTTCATTTTATACCTCGTCCTTGCTGTGGGAGCTGCTACTCAGTCAGGGCTTGACAAGTTGGATGTCCCTGGTCTGTAGTTCCGAATCCTGTAACTTGATTTAAATATGTATATTGTGGGTTGATAAAAAAAAAATAAACACATTTCAAAGCATGCCTGTGTCCTTAAGGCTTTTCCTTGAGGCCTGTTTGTGAGGCCTCTTCCCGGCATCCTAATCACCCTTCCCCTTCTAACACCGGCAGAGAAAAAAGAGAAGCCATGTGTTGGGAACGGACTTCTCCAGCCCCAGGCCCTGCCTCCACTTTCTGCCAGGTCTTTCCTGGCTTGGGAGGAGGCCTCCTCTATGACTGCTTCTGATTGTCCTGAGTGAAACTGCTGCGCCCTCTCTGGAGTTTGAGCCGCACTTGCCAGAGCCAGAGTAGGGAGTAGGCTTGGGTCTCAGGGGCTGAAAATCCAGCCCCTGCAGTCTGTTTCCTACCCATTTTATTGAGATCCCAGTTGGCTTTTGCCTATCCAGGCTGGAGACTAGTCTTGGGGACCTGCTTCTGAGTTGAGGGGCTGGAAAGAAAAGTGTCTCTCATCCCCTCTCCTACTCCCTGTTCTAGATACATTTCCTCTTGAGCCCACGCCTGGCCTTGGATTGGGCAGGGCTAGGTGTGGGTGTAGGTGTGTCCAACCCCAGCTCTCCCTCCGAGCAGGAGACCTTGTCAGTGCCCTCGTGCCCTGAAGTTTCCACATCTTCTCCCAAAGAGGGAACCTGGGGTGGCTGAAAAGGCCGTTGAAGGAGCAAGCACGGCCAGCACAGCTGTAGCTTAGTGGACAAGCATTGCTCTATGGTGGAGAGACCTTTGGTGGGCACACTGGAGAGGTACCTGGTAGCCAGGACTTCAGAAGATCCACGGAAGGCTGTGGGTAACCCTGTGCTGCAGCTCCTAGGAGAGAAAGCTGCTCCTAATCTGCAGGGACCAATATGCACACTCCTGGCGCCCCAGCCCTTGCACTCAGAGCCTCTCAAGAGTTCCCAGGATCCATTGCCCCTGGGGACGGGTCTCATCTCAGTGTTAGCAGGCCGCTCTCAGATCGGCTTTCTTAGCCTGACCCTGGACTGGAGTGTGAATGTGAGGCTCCTTCCAGCTGGCAGGGGATGTGAACAGAGGTAGCCGCAGTGTCCTTGTCTACTGCTTTGTCCTGGATGGATCTAGGCAGTATGGGCTGCGTGCTGCGGCCAACACCGCCTCCCTGGAATGACCGACTCTTACGAGTTTGCCTGGATCTCCTGGTTTAGCACTGAAAGCCCTATGATTTGGGAACCTCTCTGTCCCGATCAACTGGGAAGGTTGTTCTTCCTGTCCAGGACCAGCTCATAACGCACAGCACCCTAGCCGCTCAGACCACTCTCCTGCGGCCTGGCTTTCCCACGGGAGAAGCACACCTGTGTTTATAAAGTTGATGTTATTCTGGTCTCCATTAAAGCTGCTAAGCTAGTAAGCAAGCTGGGTTCTCAGGCTTGGGTAGCTGACTCACCTAGAGGCCTAGTGAAGAGCAGAGGCCCGCGCTCCTGAACCAGGATGGCCGGTTCTGGGTGAACGCCCCAGGCTGAGAACAGTATCAAGCAACAGGCCTCAGCAGGGAGATATGATTGCAAGAGGGGGCAGGCCCCTGTGCTGCTGAGTTTTGGAGATGCCCTGAGCCTCCTGTCCTAGAGGAGCCCATGACACAGCCGGCCATTCAGCCTCCAAGCCAAGTAGGTAGCCTGAGGGAGGCCTGGTCTGCGTTAGTGCCCGCACAGGATACTCTGAAGGTGTCCACTCATGTAAATGCTAAACATCACAGAAATAAGAAATAATAAAGGAACGCGCCTTTAGCCAGACTGATGAAGGGAGAGAGAACACAGGTATGAAATTTTCATATAAGATAAACCAGGCACTCAGGAGGCAAAGTGAGAGGTTACAGCTGGTCAGGGGCAGCCTGTTTTATTCACGGAGCTCCAGACAAGCAAGGGCTACATACTTACTTTTCAAAGACATATTTTGTCTTTGAAAATGTATATATACATATACATACATAGGATATATAGGGCATTGCACATTAGTAAAACAAAAAATCGAAAAACTAAATATTCCTGTAATTTACAAAATTTAGAAATTTAAGTTAAAATGTTTTTGACATTTATTTCTTTTTATTTTGCGTGTATGCCTTTTGCTTGCTTGTAGTCTGTATGCTGTATACAGGACCCACAGAGGCCAGAGGGGGGTGAGAGACATCCTTGGGTCCCTTTCCATCTTGGAACTGGATTTACAGACACTTGTTAGTGGCCATGTAGATGCTGGGAATTGAACCCAGGACCTCGAGAAGAGAAGTCAGTGTCCTTAACTGCTGAGGCATCTCTCCAGCCAGAATTGGCAGCTTAAAACCCAACACAAATTTCAGGGGTGTTGGAGCAGAAAGGAGGGGACTAGAAGGACCGATTTTATCTTTAGGGGTTTGAGAAAAATTTGCTCATGATCTTGACTGTGGTAGCTAATATTTTAAAAATATTACATTTAATTACATTACATTACATGTACTTGTTTGTCTATGTGTGTGTGTGTGTATAGACATGGGGGATGGGTGGGTCTGTGGAGGTCAGAGGACAGCCTGCAGGAATTGGTGTTCTGGTTCATGTAGGGTTTGGGGATTGAATCCATGTCCTTAGTCTTGGCAGCAAACATTCTTACCCATTGAGCAATCTCACCAGCACTGTTTTTGGCTTTGTTTCATTTTGAAACATTGTTTCACTGTGTAGCCCAGGCTCACCCCGAACAGAGATCATCCTCAATCCGCCTCCTGAGTCCTGGGAATACAGGGGAGCTCCACACCATCTGCCTTACTATAGTATCCCGCTGTGAGGTGCCACTTCTTTTATTCTTTTGTCCCCTCCTCCCTTTGCTGTGGTTGCTCATGCCATCCCAGAGCTGTACCCTCAGCCAGCCCATACCATCCTCTGCGTCTCCATTTCCCAGTGGTGGCACTCGGGTCCCACAGTTTGGCTTCTGCAAAGCATATCCGTTGTGAATGACGTGGGTATTGGAGTCTGCTCCATGTGAACAGTTTTCCTGGAGTCCCTCCAAGAGACTGTGCTGGGCCCTGGTAGCTAACCGTGGTCCTGCTCTCTGCAAACCTATACTCGCAAGTGTGTGTGGCCGGCTTGGTTCAACCCGGTGAACCAGGAACTTGAGTTCTGTGCTGTTCTCTGACACCATGTTGCCTCTATGCACAGATGATGTGACCCCTCTAGGGCTTTCCCTTCCGGAGTTGATACCCATAGCTCTTTAGGCAAGAAGTTGGGGTAGGTACGACATGGACCTATCTCCTTGGCCCCCAATCCTTTTGGGGGTCACAATCTTGGTGTACTCCTTAACCAATGCCACATACTCTGTCAGTTTTGAAGTTTTTCTTTAAAGGCTAAACTGTGTTCCTGCTATTCTACTTTGCCCAGAGTGAAAGTCCTCCTTGGCACCCCGAGAACTCAAATGCCTATTTCTACCTTTGGGCCGTTCTCCCCTGAGGGTATTTCGTCCTCCTTAGGGGCATGCCCAGGTTGCAAATGTACCAAGTGGGCTGTCACTTGGAGCTGCTCTCCACCGGGCTCCTGTGCTGTGTTGTGTCTTCCTAAGGCTCAGGTACGGCAGCTGACTTGGGGGCAAGTCATACTCCCTTCTCTTCTCCACAACCAGGATTCAGGAGTTTATCTGATACTCACACGTTTCCCTAAACGTTGAGAAAACACAAGTTTAACACACAAGAAAACAGCCTTTGGCAGTGGCTGCCCAGTGGTGCCCAAAAGGCTGAGCCAATGCGGGTAGAACTGGTGTAGGTAGAGCTGGCACAGTCCTGAGGAGCCTCTCGGACAGCTCCTGCCCAAATCCCCCTGTGAAGGCACAGTGCCTTGGGCAGATACCCCAGTGCATTGGTCAGGGATACATCGGTTCCGTGTCGCACTGGCACTGCAATTGGCAGAGTCAACCTAATTTGGTCTTTACCTCTCTAATGTACATATGTGAGGATTTTCCCGTGGTCTTAAACCACATGTGGTGACGCCCTGTATTCCTTTCTTTGTAATTCTGCTGAGATGTCCCAGAAATACACGCTAGTTTTGATCGGCCTGTTGAAATTGAACACATACTTTTTCAAAAAAGGACTTAAACAAGGATATGATTTTAAAAGTGAAATCGACGGGGCTCGGAAGCTGGGGGATGGTTCGGAGAGTAAAGTATGTGCTGCTTAGGCACCGACACCTGAATCCAGATTCTCAGCACCTACGTAAAGAGTTGGATGTGATGGCCCGTATGTATAACCACGGTGTCTGCTGGGAGACAGACAGGACGATCTTCGGAACTCAGTGGCCAGTTCAGCCAATGGCTGAATGCCAAGTTCAATGAGAGACCCCGTCTCAAAAGCATAAGGTGGGACTGGGCTGGGAAGATGAGTCAGTGGTTAAGAGCATGTACCGCTCTGACAGGGGAACGGGGTTTGGTTCCATGCACCCATATCCAGCAACTCACAACTACCTATTACTTCAGCTTTAAGCCTCTGACATTGCTTCTGGCTACTTCTGGCTTGCACTCATGTGCACATATCCACATATAGGCACATAGGCATACATATAACCAACATAAACCTAAACCTTTTAAAAATAAGGTGGGGTGGGGCTGGAGAGATGGCTCAGCGGTTAAGAGCACCCAACTGCTCTTCCAGAGGTCCTGAGTTCAATTCCCAGCAACCACATGGTGGCTCACAACCATCTGTAAAGAGATCCGATGCCCTCTTCTGGTGTGTCCGAAGACAGCTACAGTGTACTTATATATAATAAATGAATAAATCTTTTAAAAAAATAAGGTGGGGTCTGAGGCGAGGGCTCAGTGGTTATAACAACTTGAATTTAGATCCCATGTGAAAAGCCAGATATAGCGGTGCACATCTGCATTCTAGTGTTCCTACAGTGGATGGGAGGCAGACACAGGAGAAACCTGGAACCCCATGGGCCAGCTAGCTTGGAGTATGCAGTGCAGTGGCAGAAATAGAGAAAGACCCTGTCTCAAACAGAGTGGAAGGAAAGCAGCAACATGAAAGTTGTTCAACACATGCACCAAGGCAACTCACACATGCATTGTTTACACGCATGCACAGGCACATGCATGCACATACACACCTGTCACCTCTACACATGTACCATGGCACTCACACATGTAGTGTTCACATGCATGCACAGGCACACACATACACATACACACATGCCACCTCTACACATGCATCATGGTATTCACATATGCATTGTTCACACAAATACTCACACACACTCACACACACACTCATGTGAGTAAACTGTTTCGAGACTTAAGGAAAACAGAAACTTCTCTTCCTCTGCTCTATATGGCCCTGCGTGGCCTGGGCGACCCCGTCACTTTGTGTCCCTCTCTGCTGCACACCACTCTGCCTCCCTGTGCACTTTCTTTCCCAGTGTTGCACACTGGGATTTGCTGTTTCTGACATTTCCATCCCCAGCCCACTTGCATCCTGTGCGCACAGAACTATGTTAACTCTGTGATCTGCGAAAAGATGAGTCACAGTTGAGTCTTGGACCTGAAGTCTCTTCTTTTTTTTGGTTCTTTTTTTTTCGGAGCTGGGGACCGAACCCAGGGCCTTGCGCTTCCTAGGCAAGCGCTCTACCACTGAGCTAAACCCCCAACCCCCTGAAGTCTCTTCTAAATGGGCCCACACCCTCCATCCTTCTCCCCTGCCACCCTCTCAGGGTTCCTCTGAATTCTTGCTTCAGTCTGGACCCTTAGGGACTTTTGAACCCTGAAATACCAGTTCCCCACCAAGCTTCAAGCTGAAGCCCCCTTTGCCTCTTTCTTGGGCTCTGTCTGCATCTCCTCAGTTCCATGCCCACTTTTCCTTGGTCCAGGTCATTTGTCAGTGTGCACCTGGGAGTGTGTTAAACAGGAGCTCATCTTCTAAGAAATTCAAGGAAGGGACGCCCTCTGACCTCGCCTTTATCCACTCCACACGCCACCACTGGTGGTTTGACTGGGTGTGCAGTCTGCTTCCCTCAGCTTTGGAAAGCGGCTGTCTCCTCCCACCTGCAGCAGGTGCTGCAAATTGTGATGTCTGAGCTCCTTCCCCGCCCCCACAAGCTGGATAGGACCTTCAGTTCTTCCTAACACTGTTGTAAACTTTACCAAGATGCTGACCTCCTCGCTTGGTGTGCTAGTGCTGAGGAAGCCTTGCTGAACATTTCTTCACTCATGTATGTGTGCACACACACACACACAGACACACACAGACACACACATACACACATATATACATACACACACATACACACACAGACACACACATACACACACAGACACACATACATACACACACAGACACACACACAGACACACACAGACACACACATACACACATATACACACACAGACACACACATACACACACATACACACATATATACATACACACATATACACACACAGACACACACATACACACACAGACACACATACATACATACACACACAGACACACACAGACACACACATACACACATACACACACAGACACACACAGACACATATACATACATACAGACATACAAACACAGACACACGTAGACACACACATACACACAGACACACACATGCACATAGACACACATACACACACAGAGGCATTTTCTTGCTCATCAACTGTTTCCTTCCTGTTCTAATGTGTCAGGTCCTCTTCCTTTTTAACTTTTCTGTGTGTGTCAGTGCCACATATGTGTGATGTTCACAGAGGCCAGAAGAGGGCATTGGATCTCCCAGAGCTGGAACTACAGGCAGGTGTGAGCCAACTGTGGGTCCTGTGACCTGAACCCTGGTCCTCTGGAAGAGCAGCCAGTACCCTTTAACATCTCTCCAGCCTCTGTTCTTTCTTCTTCTTCAATTATTCTTCCTTTACCTTTTGTGAAATTTCTTGGGTCTTATTTTTTCTTTTTTTAGTTAAAATGAATTTACTTCTTGCCCGCATGTCTGTTTGCGTACTGCATACAGATTCACACAGGTCAGAGGAGGGCTCCAGATGCCCTGGCACTAGAGTTACAGTCGTGAACCATTGTGTGATGCAGGGACTTGAACCCAGGTCCCCTGCAAGAGCAATAACTGCTCTAAACCGCAGAGCCACCTCCCTAGCCCCACGTTTGATCCCCCTCCCCTCCCCTCCCTCTCCCCCTCCCCCTCTCTCCTCTGCTACTGTGTATTTATTACCCAGATGCATTGTGCTTGCTCTGTGAACTGTGTCTGTGCTTTCATTAATGGAGTTCGACATCATGGCTTCACCCAGGACTAACTGGCCGGAGCCACAGGGACTCACAGCCCCCAGGGTTATGATTATCCTTGCTGTGGTCATCAGTGCTGCCTGGACCCCCTCAGCACACTTTCACTCGCGTGGCCATCAGTTCAGGCTGCCACCACCCTCTGGAACACCACACGCCCATACTGGAAGCCACAGTTCCAAGGCTGCCTTCGCCCCTCTGTAGGGAACAGTAGGTGCAGTGGTGAGATCTTTGGGTGACATGTCTGTGCTAGGGTTTCCTAAAGGTTTCCTGAAGAGCCCAGGAGAACTCTGACCACTACACTTGCCCATTCAAAGATGGATGCTAAGCCCAGATTTAGAGTAGAGAGGGACTCAGGAAGGAAGTCAGAGGTCAGGGGTGCCAGGCCCTGGTAGGTGTGTGTAGGGTCACAGGAAGGTATCAGGGCTGGAGGCAGGAACCTTGGGATCCATGCCTTGAAGCGTCTCACCATGTCAGCTACACAGAACAGTCTTCTTCCTTGAGGTCCTCAGTGTCTCTAGCTACAGGAGAGATCAAGTGACCACTTTGGTTCTTGCCTTAAGGACTATGGCCAAGGGGCGCCATCTGCTGGCCTTGAGCACAGCAATGAGGTGTTGGGTGGCCTGGGCTTGCAGTGTGGGAGGAGCTGAGATGAAGATGAAGGGGGAGTTGAGCTGTGGGAGGGTTCAGGGTCCTGCAGGCTGGCTGGGGAGTGCAATTTTGGATGGAGTTCCAGGGAAAATCTCGGAATCTCTACCAGGGCCAGCAGTCTCCTCAGGTGAGGCTGGAGGGTCTAGGCTTTCCCTCATAGCTGTGTAGGGGACTGACTGGGAGGGTAAGGCATCTAGCACCACGTGCATTTCTTCCCCAGGTCTAGCCCTGCAGCCATGCCTGGGGTGGGCTAGCACAAAGCCAGCACCCAGGAATCCAGATATTTCTTAATTTTGTCAGGAAACGAAAGGACTTCTTCTCTACTGGAGGCCTTGGGAAAGATTGCAAGACTTGCTGCCATTTTGAGAGAAAAGTTCAAAAAGAGAAAAGTTTAGTTTGTGGTAAATGATAAGGAAAGAAACGGAAGCATGGGAGGGGCAGGGAGGGGCTGTCATGGTTGGGAATTTTAGGCAAGGAAGGCCTAAATTTAGCCAAGGCATCATTCCAGGACAACCTGGAGAAAAAAAGAGCCAGGGCTGTTTGTGGGAAGAGCTCCCAACCTCTCAGCAGCAGAGCAGAGACTCCTCTGGCAGCAGCGAGGAGGCCCATGAGGCTGGATCTGAGTCAGTCATTGTCAGAGAGGGGTGCCAGGCTGTGGGGATCATGGGAAGCAGAGGAGAGTGTGTGCATGACCCGTCTGACACCTCTGTGCTCTCCCTCTGTGTTAGCACAGGCAGAAAGGTGTGCGATGAATGCATGACCTCCAACAGGGTGTCGGAGGCAGGGATGGAAGGGGTGACCGTAGCTAGGACACACAGGTGTGAGGCACCGGTCCGTGGTCGTGTAGCCTTAGGGAGAAAGAGGCATTAGGGACAGGGCTCTGGATGGGGTGAGACATCCAAGCCTTAGATGAGTTGGGGTGAGATACTAGCAAATTCTAAAGGCAGACAGAGGCTGCTTCCCTCCTTGTCCCTTCGTTCACAGAGGTGGGCGCTGGCCAGGGTGCTGAAGCCATGTGTCTGCTGCCGTCCCAAGTGCTGGATCTGAGCCCCTGGCAGAAAGAGGGGGAAAATTGAGTGGAGAGGGAGGGGTGGGTCCAGTGACCAGCAGGGGCCTGCATATCACAGCAGGGGTCTAACAACAGTTGTCCTTCTGACAGGTCCTTAGCCCAGTGTCCTCCCAAGGACCCTGACCACTGCAGAGCTATCCCCCACTCCTGTTCCTGTACCTACCCCCTTTGCAGGACACTCTCAGGTTAGAGGTTGGTCCTTTACCACACTGCTGCTCTCCTGAGACCAAGTCTTGGGGACAAAAGGGTCAGGAGGCAGTGAGACCCATTGCTGACCGTCCAGACCCCATCCACCCAGTGAAAGACTTCATCTCTGAGTCCAGCTTCCTTGTCTGTGAAACGGGAATCGTAAGGCCCCTTTTCTAGCATCGTGATCAAGAAAAAAGGAGTGAAGATTGTTATGTAGGTGGCACATGTCTACAGACACACACTGTCCCAGTGAGCTACCAGGTCTGCAGAAATGAGGGTTGAAAGCGCCCTGGGAACAAGGGGCAGACTTCCCTTGTCCTGTCACTCTCAGAAGGCTGAGGCTGTTGATGCTGAACGAGGTTCTGGGATCCTGTCAGTCTGGATCACCTGATCTTTCCAGTATTTTATTTTTATTTTTTTAAAGATTTATTTATTTATTGTATATAAGTACACTGTATCTGTCTCCAGACACACCAGAAAAGGGCATCAGATCCCATTACAGGTGGTTGTGAGCCACCATGTGGTTGCTGGGATTTGAACTCAGGACCTCTGGAAGAGCAGTCAGTGCTCTTAACCACTGAGCCATCTCTCCAGCCCTCCAGTATTTTATTAACTACTCAAACTAGTGGTCAAAACAATCCACAGCTATCTGGGCATGGAGGTGCCTATGTTTAACCTCGGCCCTTGGGAAGCAGAGGCAGGCAGATGTCTGTTGATTTCAAGGCCAGCCTGGTTTATGTGGTAAGCTTCAGGTCAGCCAGTGCTACATAATGAACCCCCAAAACCTCAAAGACAAACTAAACAAACCCCCAAACCCACACACAATGACGTTAAAGGCCACTCCCCAGCCTCCTCCAGGAGCAGAGCAGAGGCCACACTGTTTAATGCTGTGCTGTCCCTGTACAGCACCTAAGTCATCATTCCACAGAGCCTCTCTGTTCCTACCAGAGGTTCGTCCACTGTTCTTGGAGATGAGCTTCTAGGATTGGCCATGTTGCATGTCCTGCCTGGACTGCATTTTTCTGGTGCCCATTCTGGGACCTGGTCTAGACTCCTGCCTAACGACATTTGCTAGCTGCTAGTAGGTATCTTTTCTCTTAAAGGTCTGAAGGGTGGGAGTGGAGGTTCTGGACTATGTTACGTCAATGTGCCTTTCAGGGAAGGAGGCACCACCAGCAGGTTATGAGGTCCAGAGCCCTGTATGATGCTCATGGTGGGAACATGACCACTGCAGCCTTCCTGAAATATCTTGTGTGTAGCCTGATTGGAAGTTGGGCTCGGGCAATTAATCCTGTGGAGGCACCATTCAATTGCAGGAGGTTTTTCTGTTTAGTTTCCTTGGCCTAGATTTCCCTGGGGACAGCTCTGCCCAGGCCTCGACCTGGTAAATTAAATGTTAAAAAATCCTTACAATGACTTTAATCAATCCACAGAGGTGGTGGATGGCCTCCTCCTAAGGTTCAGGGGCTCGGGAGGGACTGGGTGGGGGTGTGTGTGGTGTGATGGAGACAGGAGCGGTTTCCCTGAGAGGAAGCCTGGTATCCTATTGGAGCCTGGGCTCCCTGAACGGAGCTTGGGGGTAGGGGTGGTGGTGCTCCATTCATTCCCTTTAGTTGCTTGTCCTGTCCCTGTCCCAGACTGTGGATGGTTATTGGAGTAGAAGGGTCCATTGCCCCTCTCGTTCCTTTCCAGTTTAGAAGCTGCACAGACATGGGCTGCTGTCTTTGCAGGCTTTCCCAAGCAAGGCATTTAGACTAGCATGTTGGAAGCAGAACCACAGGCCCCCTGGCATGGCAGGCTGTGACACTTATCTCTACCTGTCACAGGGGTGGGGGTGGGTGGGGGAGGAGTCAAGCCAAGGACCCCAGAGCCGGGATGAAGAGATTCCAAGGTTCTCTGTAGTGGAGTCTGGAGGGTACGGGGGTGGGGGCATTCAGCAGCCTAGCCTGGCCTCTAAAGATGTCTTCTCCCCTGTACCTGCTGTCTCTCCAGGTCCTGTTCCAGTTTCCTGTGCTCTTGTTTCTGAAACCCTCTACCTCTAAAGACCTGGGGGGCAGGGTTAGATCATTTAGGCAACCTTTCTCTCCTGGACTGACCCTCCGCCCAGACGTTGTGATCTCTCTCACACACCCTACCCTGCGAGACTTTAAAGCGTCAGAGTTTGTGTCCTAGCTGGCTTGGGCAGCAAGCGTTCCTAAGCACTGCCCCAGACGGAAGTGCTTCGGAGCGTGTGCGTTATTGGGAGCACAGGGTCATTTACCTCCCTGAGTCTGCCTGCTTGGCTGTCTTGCCTTTTTTTTGTCCCCTTTGGAGACCGTGCCCCAAAATGCCTAGAACAGGATAGAGTGAAGCTGGAAAGATGTCCCTTATCTGCAGAGGTTTCCAGGAGCCCAACTTGGTTGTGGTGTCCCTTCCAGATGCCAGAGCCCACCGCAAAAAGTCCTGGTGTCCTTGGGTGCGGAAGTCAGATAGGTGTAGACCTGGCGAGGTCTTGGTCCCCCATTCTCTTCTACACACCTCTCCCCAACTCGGGTCCACGTGTCCCGCTCGCCGCCGGGGCTGAGGGGGCGCTGTCGGCGCGGGCGGGCGGGCGGGGCTGTCGGCGCGGGCGCGCGGCGCGGAGCAAGCGCAGGGCTGGGGGGCGCCGGCCGCCGAGGACTGGGGGCCTGGTGGGCGGCGGGCGCCGTGCCGGGCTCGGCGACGGCGGGCGCGCGGCCAGGGAGCGCGCGGGAGGGGTGGTTACGGCGGCGGCGGCGGGAGACGCTCGGGGCCGCTGTCCACGGTCCACTCCTCCATGGCGTTGCCGGGGTCCCCCGAGCCGCCCCGCGGCGCGCCCCGAAAGGTTCCAAGCCTGCTGGAGATGGGGTCGCTTTGCCTGGATTCGGACATCATCCTGGGTTTCACCAGTCACCTACTGCGGCGGCGAGGCAAGGTGAGAGCTCGCGGGGCCGGGCTGGCAGTGGTGACGCCGTCCCGCGACTTTGCTGCTCAGCACCGCGAAAACGCGGCAGGTCCCGGGTGGAGTCTGCACGCGCTCGGAGACTGCACTTTCCCGGGCTGGTGCTGCTTGATTCTCTCTTTCTAGTCCAGGCTGCACTGGAACCCGAGCCTTGAGCAGCGATCTTCCAAGGAGAGCGTAGCGCAGAGATCCCGCTTCTCACCTTGCATGGATGGGCAAGGAAAAGGCTAGGGGGAGGTGATCTGAGTTTCTGAGATCATTCCAGATGCTTGGTACACCCCGGAGTCTTGCGAGGCTGTGTTTTTGTGTCCTTTGGGAACTCGAATGTAGAGTATGCTTCCCGAAGAGCCGCGGTGGTGCGGGGAAGTGAAGTTGCGGGTGTGGTCCATCATGAGCGCAGGGTCTGGGTTTCGGGTGATGCTTCTTGGTGTCCGTGTGAGGAGTGAGTGTGTGTTTGAGTGTGTGTGTGTAATGTGTAATGTGTGTGTGTGTGTGTGTGTGTGTGTGTGTGTGTGTGTGCCAATAACAATGCGTGAGCCTCCCAGGCCATGGGTGTTTGTTTCAGTGCCATAGAGAGGCGGGGTGACGCTGTTTGTAGTGTTTACAGAGGCGGACTGAGGAGGGTGGTGCCTGAGGCTACCCAGATCCCAGGGTGGGCTGACGCCTGCCTGTCTTCCTTCACAAGTCTGAGAAGGGCCTGAAGGCTTGGGGGTTGCAGAAAGTGGGGAGCTCGTTCTCACTTTATTGATTACTTCCTGTCGTGTTTACAGACTCTTTTAAGTCATAGATGACCTGGAAAACGGGATCTTCATCCCACTCTTGACCAATAGTGCATAGGAGTGGAGGGCTAAGTAAGCAGGGTCGGGGTGGGGAAAGGAGAGTTGAACAGAAAGGAGAGGTCATTTGACAGACCCTATACCGTGCGAAGGTCTGACTGCTCTGAGGATGCCCGGCCAGGGTCTTTCCTTGAATCATCCTGGCTCAGCTGTCCCAAGTCTCAGCCTCCAGCGGAAAAGCTCAGCGCTCAGAACGCGTGGCGTCCTGTCTCTGCACCCTCAAACCCTGTGCGCACGACAGCCGGCAGGTGGCGCTTGTGTCACGGGGAGCCTCGCCGCAGAGCCCCCTTAGCTCCAATCTGGGGTTTTGGGCTGATCCAAAGCTTGGGCCGGAGTCCCCTGCGACTTCAGATGGTGGTGACATTTGGGGTCTGACTTGGGCGAGAGCAACTGGTCGCTGGGGAAGAGGGGAGACCTCTTGGTCAGAGACAAACAGGCAATTAATTCCGGAGCTAACTCCCCATCTGCCAGGCCGGCAGACAACAGGTCCAGCACACCCCCAGGGCCAGCCGCCTCGCTTCCCCCACTTCCCAGGCGGCTCGGCCAGCAATCCACTTTCAGGCACAGGCGCGGCTGCAAGGACATTTCCAGACAGCTTGTAGCCGCTCACTGCACTTCTTGAAACGCAGATCCTCACCCATGAGAGACTGTTGGAGCCAGAGCGTGGCCAGACAACACTCGAAGTGCACTGGGTGCTCTGGGGAAGCTGTTGGCCGGGCTCCAGCCCCTTTCATTGCCCCAATTCTCCACTCCAGCTTCCTCGCTGTGCGACCTTGGGCAAAAGCTTCAGTTTTCCCGCTCGCAAAGTGATGAGAGTGTTGGGTGCCTCCCAGGAGGCGCACTCCATCCTTGCTCAGGAAGGAGAGAGGCGCATGCGCGCGCGTAACTTGGGTCTCTGCAGCCACCACCGCCCCTCCCGCATCCGCACTCAACTAACAGGTTGGGGGTTCTAGCAGTAGGCGGGGCCGCAAGGAGGAGCAGGACCCCCGCCCACTTGGCTCTGCTCAGGGTGGGGGCGGCGCTCTGGCGTCCCGCCCCCTTCCCTCCCTCTACAAGCCTTGGCCCGCCCCCGCCCCCGCCCAGCCTGTCCCGGAGCAAGCCGGCCGCGTCCACAGCGTGCTCTCCGCCACTCGCCTGCACTGCCAACTTCAGAGCAGCAGGCCTGGCCATGGGGATGCCCCTGGGCCGGATCACGTAGCCACTGCGCCCCGAGAGCCAACGTATCCCTTCCTGCGTCCGTGCCATGGTCGGCCGCGGCGCCTCCTTGTGTGCGGTGCAGCCCGCGGTACGCAAGGCCCTGCTCGGGGCGGGCGGCCGGGATCCGCGGGCACCGGGTTCAGAGCCCAGGACAACGAGGATGCTAACGGGGTGTACGGCGCCCTCTAGGGGTGGGGCTTGGAGCGGATCGGGACAGGGCGCGGAGCGTCGGATTGGGGCTTCTTCGTCAGGGACCCCTGGCGTTGCATCCAGCGCCCTAACTTTTGCGCGAGCGTGGCTTTAGGGGCATGAGCGACGGGTTCTGGAGTCGGCCGCGTGGAGTCCAGCAGTGGCGCCGCGCGAAGCCTTGGGCTTACTGTCCCATCTCCAACCCCCGCAGGTGGCTGAGTGCCGATCGGCTCGAGAGTCCCCGCCGCTTGAGGTATCTCCGCGCAAGAGGCTGCCCGCCGGGCTCGACCAAGACCTATGCAGCAGCCGCCCTGCTCCGGAGGGCGCGGGAGCCAGCGCAGAGCAGGGCCACTCGACCGGTGGGGGCGGGTGGTGCCGCCACTGCCACACGAAGCTCGTGGAGCTCAAACGACAGGCGTGGAAGTTGGTCAGCGGGCCCGGGACTCCTCTACGGGTAAGTGATCCCACTTCAGGCCATACCTCAGACAGGGAAGAGCTGGAACTTGGAAGTCTTTGGGGCTGGGGCTGAGGCTTGGAGCCTGGCTGGTTCAATGTGGGCCCCTATACCTTAGTCTGCAAGAGTGTGTTGGCGCACCTCACCCTAGGAGTCCTGCTGCGTGTCAGAGGGGGGTTGGGTACATTTCTTTCCTAGCCACAGATGTCCCACAGCTGGAGCTAGTCTGTGTTTGGGAGGGGTAGAAAAGGGGAAGACGGGGTGGGGCGTGAGGGGTGGGGTGGGGACTTCGCTCGGGGCAGGGCTTTTCTCGGTGTGGCACTTTGGGCATCTGGACACTGGCATGCCCGTATAGAGAAGGCATAAAAGACGAGAGAGTGGGCCCCCATTCTGTGGCCTTGTCCCATACTTACCCAGTGTCTGTTATGGGCCTGTGTCCTGCCCTGACTCTGCCATTTGGGCCTAGGCTTTCCGTGTGGGTATTGACTATGGAGACTCTGGGTTTCCCAGGCTGCAGCATGACTGCAAGTGCTGGTGGGAGAGGAGTCTAATGGGCTTTCCGGCCAGTTTTGCCAGGCATGTAAAGAACAGGACCATTGTTCCAGGGAACAATGGTCCCTGGAAGTGTGCAAGGCAGGGGTGTGGGGGTCTCCACAGGAAGCTGCTTCTGACCTTCAGCCTCTGTAAGGGAGTCCTTGGGAAGGGCTTGTGATCCCCTTCCTGTCAGTGCAGCCGCGGTGAGGATGAGAGACCCGGCTTCCTCTGGGTCTGGTCAGATATGGTGGATGCCAGGCAGGTGTGTCTGTTCTGGGCACCTCTCCAGGTCCCCTGGCTTGTCTGTGGTAGGGATGTTAACAGCCTCTCAGACCAGCTAGACCTGTGGGCCTGTATGGGGTGTGACTGACCGAGGGTATTGTTCGTCCTTTGCCAGTGGCAACCAGCCTTCGCTGGCCTGGAGGATCCCAGAGAGGGCCCTAGGGTGTGCTCCGGAGGTGCTTCAGGACGCAAACTGATGTAGGAGCCGAGCTGCCTCCTCACTCTGGGACTGTGCTTTGCCTTGGGATGCTGCCAGGCCCCAGCTGACTGGATGGTGGATGGAGCCCTAGTTAAGGAAGCTGCCGTCTCAGTAGTGGACTGGTGGAGTTGGGGGCCATCGATGGAATTTGTGGCTTTCTCCTGTGCACACTGCTGTCCTTCTCCAAGTTTCTGCATGTGGTTTTTGATTTAAGCTGCTCCTCCACCCTTCCAGTTAAGGCTTGCTTGTCCTAACCCAGGCCTGGTGGGCAAACCAGGGTGCTGGCCAAGGCTTTGTGCGGCTTTGAACATCTTATCTACTGTGTGTTTAGTCTGGTCACACAAAGAGGCTTTGATCTGTTCAAGGAATACTATCTAACCTGTGGGGTGCTGTGCTCAGGATAGGAAGGCTTTGCTATTCATTTTTCTCCAGAGAGAAATCAAATGCCCTGGGGCACACGTGTTGTACCTGAACCCTAGGATTTCAGTGGATACCGCTGTTATGTTGTCAGCGTGGGCCACAAGGGGCTGCAACCATAGCCCTTGATTGACCACTGTGTACACACACACAAGCACACGCACACGCACATGCTCTGTGGGTGGGCTCTGGTAGTTCTATTCTCCAAGGGCAAGGCAATGCTAAGGATTTAGGGTGGAGAGCTAGGATCCTTCGAGGGCTCTACTCTTTAATTCTGGTTGTAGGGACAGGAACACTCTCCCATGAGGACAGCACTCCACAGCTTGTAGGGGAGTTTACCTGAAGCTCACATCTGCCTCTGTGGGTCTGCTAGGCTGCTGGTTGGAGGTTGAAGCCGGAACCCCTGGGTGGTTAGAACCTGGGCTTGGGGACTGTTGTCTAATCTCAGCATAAGAAGGAGGAGTAGGGCCAAGGAGGCAGCCTGGTAGCGTGCTGTGCTTGTGAAGAACTTGTCACCATTAACTTTTGGCCTACCTTTCTCTAGCAGAGACTTCCCCTCCTGGCAGGGTCTCTCAGCGTTCTTGGCTGCTCTCCTGTTAGACTAGTCACCTGTCGCCTGCCTTGCATGCGCATAGGACAGAACTCTGGTTCTGAGGTGGGCTTGAGGGTCACCCTCATTCTGGGTCTTTGTGTCCCATCGTGGCTATTGGATGACGAAATTGGAGCCCACCTGGTCATCTCCCTGCTGTGGTCCATTTCAGGTATTCCTATCCGTGACTTCTGTTTGGGGCTTACAGCATAGTACCTTCCACCAAAGAGCCAAAGCCCAGGTCTTTATTTACTCTGCTGTCTGAGTCTCCAACCCCATCTTTTCTGTGTCCAGTCTTCTACAGTGAAACAGCCACAAGGTTCTGTTGTGGTCCAGGGTACCACCTTCAAGCAGTAACTTTGTCAGGGTAGGCGGATTAGTCACGTGTAAATGCTTGTTAAACAGCTGAATGGCTAGACTTTGTTCTCGTGCCTCATGCACGGTCACCCCTGAAGGCTGCTGGACTGGATTCTGTCTGTGTGTCCCTTAAGGTGATGGTCCCAGAGGAGGGTAATGCTTCTCCCCTACAAAGGATGTCTTGCTGTCGCTTAGGGGCCATCCCAAATGATGCCCAGAGAGTTACTCAGAGGTGGTGACTCCTCCCGGGCCGTGACATTCTTTGGTTGTCAATAGTGAAGCTGAATTGATGATTCCCCAATGGGAAAATGATTGATTCTCATTTAGGTCTTGCAGGGCTCCTGCTCATGCGGATGGAGTTTCATCCTCCTGTCTCCCGACGTCCTTGTTTCTTTGCTGTGGCCTCTGCCTTCCTGTGTGGAGCTGTGGATGAGGCTGACAAAGGCTGGATCTTTTGGTGCTGGTCCCTCTATAGCTCCCGTTTCGTGGATCCTCCAGACCCACAGGAGCCAGCTCTGGAGGGTTGGGGCCTGGAGACTTGCCGCCATCCCTGTGGTCTAACCTTAGTGCCTTGGTATGAACTCATTTCATCCTGACACCATTTGTGTCTTGGCCCTTTCTCACCAGGTCGCCTTCTCTGGAAAGGCCGGGCAAGCATGGTCTGGCTGCACGGGTCCCCAGCTCTGGTTGCATCGTGTTTTGTGGGGAGGTCAGACCGTCGTTCTCCCCCACAACAGGTTACGGCTCTGGGCGATCTCGGAGGGAGGCTGGTTTCTCTGAGTCGGAAGTTGCTTCCTGGGATAGCTAGCACCCCTCACCCTTAAGGCTGCCACCTTCCTTGATCTTTGGAGCCAGGCCCAGTTTATGCCTGGGGCCTTGCTGGGTGGGGCCCTGGCGTCAGCACGTTTCCCAGCTGAGCCCAGGTGTCAGCTAGGGGAGGTGTGAGAGGGGTTGGTGCTCCCTGGGGCTGGCTGGCTGGGGTTGAGGTGACTCAGCAGGGAGGTGTCCTTTTCAGGACTGGACTGGAGGTGCTCAGAGATTTATGCTACTCTGGGGTCCAGGTGGGACCTGGAGGAGCCTGGTAGCTCAGCCTTACCCTCCAACGTCTGCAGTTCCCTGTATTGTCTTCCCTGTTTCTCTCAGTTTGTGGCAATGAGTAGGTCTCTAATAGCATCTGTCTTTCTTACCTGTTTTGCTGGCCTGGGGTTTCCAGCATTGGGTTGGGGGTAAGGGGTACTTGGGGAAGAACTTAGGCTTAAGAGTGTGATTTTTTTTTTTTTTTTGCCCTTTGAGCTTCTGCTGGGGAAGTGTGGGAATAATTATTTTGCATACCTGGGGTATCTGGTACAAGCGTCCTTTTGAGGGGTGTGTGTGTGTGTGTGTGTGTGTATACACCCCTGAGTGCGTGTATGCATGCATGTCTTCTGTCAGGAAGGCTGACTGTCATACATGAAGCTAGGCAAGAAATCAGTGGTCGCTGCTCTCGCCGCCCTCTCAGGACAGGTGGCAATGTGGAGACGGAGGTTGTAGAATTTCCGGGGCACTTTGGGTGGCTCAGGCAAACTGAAGGTTCTGGCGATGGTTTGTAGTAAGTAGGATTTTCAAAACCTCCCTCTGGTGTCCCAGAAGGACCTTTCCCGGAAGGTAATTGGGGGAGCTGGTTCTTGTCTTAATTTCATTGAAGGTCTAGTTCTCACTTGCTTTAACTGCCGGGAAGCTGGAAGCTCGCAGTAGGTCTCCTAACTCCAGACAACCAACCTCGTGGCACTGTTCTCTTAAGGGAAGTGATCTGTGTTCCTGTGTGTTCATGTTAGACTGTGTGTTAGTCAAATCATTTTGTTTTTAGTTTACATTGTTTCACTCCTGGAAGCTACCACACAGCCTTTGTGCTCAAGGCCCTGAGTGAGTGAGCAGGCCTTGGCTTAGCTTCACTGTTTCTTTCACATCACGGGGAACTTGAGCAGTGCAGGGCAGGTGGGGAAGACTGGCCTGACCCCGCCCGGATTCTTGCTAACAGCCAGGTGGGTGGTCTAGCCTCTGCCACTGCTGAGTTCAGTCTCTCCTTTCCCATCCGAGTGAGCAATGGGGCAAGGGGAGCCCACAGACTCAGTCTCGCCATCTGTTTCTACAAGGTCCAAAGAGGAGTCACCCTTGCTCCTGGTTTGGAAACCTTGCCCTGGCTCTCTGTAGGAGTCTGCAGATGAATACACTGTATCTATCCCCCCGGACAGCATCTTTCAGATGTGAACCTCTGTGGTCAGGGAGCCCAAGGCTGTTTATTGGGCAGCTGGCTCCCTGTGAGAGGCCCCCAGCCTTGTCTTGCTCCTGCCCGGTGGTAGCATCCCGCTGAGGGTGGGCGTGGTTTTGTAGGTCCCTGTGCTAGAGCTAGTGGTCTGTTAGTCATGTGTGTAGCCCAGGGCCAGGCCTGGTGTTGGCCCTGCCCAGATTCAGATGGCTGCTTCTGCTGACTGTTTGCTTGACCTCTGACTCCGGCAGCAGGGTCAGCCTGAGTTGTCTCCAGTTTCCGGGTGGAGCGTGCCACACTGGACATGTGCAGGGCCTGGACTGCTGGGTGGGCGCCCCTCTGTTCTGTTGGCCCACCTCTGCCTCCCTGCAGCCCAGCCTTGGGTTCCTTCCTGTTGGGTTTCATAGGCTCGGTTAGTGTGGAACTCAAAAAGTCTTTGCCGTGCTGTCCTAAAGTCACTCAGTGTTCTTGCTTTTAGTGCAGCCATAAGGCCTGTCTTGTTCTTGTCTGCCTCTCCTCCTCTCTCCCTGTGTCTGCTCCCACAAGAGGAGGCATCCGGAGGTCTGACTCCAGCTTTCTGATCTCCAGACCCTGAAACCTGATCTGCACAGGCAGAAGGGGCTGGGCTTAAAGGGAGGCTGGAAGGGGTGAGGCCATGGGGTGGGGACCCTGGAGTCGGAGCTTCAGTTCTGCTGCTCAGGCTGTGTGGCCTGAGGGACGTGCTTCGGTTTCTCTGGCCTTCCTAAGGAGGTCAGACAAGGTGGCCTTCGGTAGAGGTGGAGACTCAGGGCTTTGTCAAGTTGTTGGATTCCCGATGATACCAGGGGCCTAGCCTGCCCGTCGTTCCACTTCTGTAGGATGATGGATGGGCAGAGAGGGGATGGGTCCTGCCTGGCAGGCGATTTGGGCTTGGCAATATGAGTGGGCAATCTCTTACAGGATTAGGACTCCTCATTTCTATAGGTACCCCAAGACCTGGTGGGTAGCTGGAAGTGTGGCAAGGCCAGAGCACCCCAGACAGACTCCTAGTCTTGCTTTAGCATGCTGCCTGAAGCCCTCTGAGCGTGCAGGCCCACAGGTCTTTTTTCTGGTGTAGTGAGGCAGGGGGTGGAAACCTCCTGAACAGAGTGCCGAGGGCCTGGAGGGCAGCATCTGCAGGTTACTATCAGACCAATCGGGATGGCGCAAGTGTAACCAGAGACTCGGCCTCAGAGCTGTGACCTGGGTGTGTCTGGAGCTCATACCGAGGCAGTCATAGATGGCAGCCAGGCTGGGTGTGATGGATGGAGCTGCATTTGGGTTCTGGGGCCATGGCTGGGGTTTGGATGGCTCAAAAAGCCTTGGTTGAAAGGTGTAGGTTAGGAATGTCCCTGTGATATAGCCCAGGACACCCAGACAGCCCCTGTTGGAGGGTGGTAATGGGCGGGGCCCCTCTGTGGCCACGGCCCCTCTGTGGCCACCTGCATGTGGTGGTCTCTGGGGCTCTGCCTGGGACTGCATAGCAGGGGCCTGACTCAGATTCTGCACCTGTCCCTTTCCTGGTGAGTTTCAGCTGTCTCCAGAGTTAAGCAAACCCCACTGTGTTCCAGCTTCAGGAGGTTCTGTACCCTACACTGGCAGTGGGGAAGCATTGCAGCCTCAGGGGATGCTTTGCCGCCTGGTGGTCCAGTGGGGGGGAAACTGAGGCACACGGGGCTATGTTCTCTGTCTAATGACCATAGCCTGTGCGGTTGAATGAGTGCCCAGGACTCTGTCACAGAGTATGGTGTATGCCACTTCAGGTAGGGTCCTGATTAGCCACTGTGTCACACAGCCGAGGCTATCTGTGACCCACCCCCGTCTCTAGCATCTTATGGGGGTTCCCCGTGGAGAACAGGGTGGCTATTGAGGGGGAGGCTCTCAATGAGTGAGTCTGTCCTGAGTTGTCCAGCTGGGCTTCCCCTGGCACAGGGCTATGGGTGGCGTGCCGGTCGGTGCTGTGTGGGCTGGGCTATAGGCCAGTAAGCTGGAGAGTCTGAGCCTCTAGTGAGGTGCCTGGTAGGGCGGGGGGTACTGGGACAGCCTGGGTGTGCCTGCCAGTTTCCAGGCTGGAAAGTTGAGCCCTGGACCATCCTGCCAGGCTGCACGAGACATAGGAATGTTTAACAGCAGGCCACTGGGAGTCCCTTCCTGGACCTGTTGTCAACTCCGGAAACAGTTGCTGTACAGGGTCATAGCCCAGAATGCTCTGTGTGGGAAGGAAGGGAGGTTGAGGTAGCAGGCACTGTAGTCACAGGTTGCTCACACTCGCCCGCTCCCTCTCTTGTACTTGTGTGGTGGTGCAGTGGGGGGGACACCAGGGTGTCAGGAGCGTGGGCATTCTAGGCCTAAGCCTCGTATCGGCCCTGCACGGGTGCCAAGTTCCCATTTGCAGAAATGGATGGTTGGCAGGGCCCAGGGAGGGTCTGTGTTTGCCCTGACCTCTGGGCGAAGCTCGACCAGCCGTGGAGCCAGGATACCTTTCCTTCTCCTAAGAGAAAATGGAAGGATTACTTACAGCAACTTCCAGACCCCAGAAACAAAATAAAAGCCCAAAAACCTCATCATTTTTAAACGGGAGGCTCCCTAAAACCCACCGCGTGATGGGTGGGTTGTGCACAGTGCTAAATTGAATCAAATTAAGAAAAATACTTTCCCAAGCACAAGTAAAATATCTGTTTAATTAGACCATAAAGCGGAAATTAAAAGTAATATTTTGCAATGGAGTAATTACTGTCTGTCTGGAAGCAATGGGTTTCAGAAGTAACAGGCCCAGTGGCTGGGGATTCTGAGTTAAAATCCTGAACCTGGGCTAGGACCCCTGGGGGCTTGGGCTCCCCGGACACTGAGCTGCAGGGGTGGCTGGGAAAGGAAGCCTGGTCCCGACAGTTTCTCCTGGACCCCCACCTCCGTCCCTGATGCATGCTGTGTGCTCCTTACAGCTAGAGGAAGTTCAGGCAAACAGGGTTTGCTGGTGGGAGGGGGGCAGGGCTGGGGAATTTGGTGGCTGCCGCAAGGCCTTTGTCCATCTGAGTGAGGGCCTTGCTGGAACCGGGTGTGTGTGTGGGTGGTTGTTGTGGGGGGGTGTTTGTGTGGGGCAGTGTGCGCGCGTGCACGTGTATGCAGTCTCTTCCTGGAGCCCTGACTATTCTTTGAGAAGCTTGGTTCTGTTCAATCTCCTCTTCCCCTCAGCTGCTCCCAAAGACAAGGTCTTATACCTCTCCAGAGTGGGCTGTGGTTCTGAAGGACCCAGGCCCATAGTGGCTCTGCTCTCTGCAGGCCTCAGAGCTGTGGGTCATGATCCCCACGCCCACCCCGACTGCAACGTAGTGTGTTTGAGCAGCCTGATCACCCTGTTGTGTGATCAGGACTGGTGAGGTGGCCTCCCCAACATGGGTGGTGGTGGTGAGGGGACCAAAAACACTGACTTGGCTACTTATACAAGAGGGCTCTTGGCCCCCAACCTGGGTCTTGGCCAAGGGCTCTGACCCACTAGGAGCTTATGCAGCAGGGACCAGTGTGCAATGCACCTGTTGGAAGGAAGGCTCCTGTCTCAGATGCCCAGGGCCTACTGCACACTACGTTGCAGTTGGGGTGGGCGTGGGGATTGTGACCCACAGCACTGAGGCCCACAGACAGCAGAGCCACTATGGGGCTGGGTCCTTCAGAACCACAGCCCACTCTGGAGAGGTACAAGATGAGCAAATGACTTTTGGCCACCTTCTCGTGGGGACCTGAACATGGTGGTCCACTCTCTTCTGCTCTTGATGGCCAGATGGGCTTCTCTCCCACTCTCTGCCTCCCTGTGTTGGTGGGGCTAGTGGGCTCTCCTCCCCTCTGCCCAGCCCTTAGACTTAGCTTTCATTCTTGGGGACAGGATTACTTCAGAGACTGTGGTCCCTAAGACAGGCCGAGGCCTCCAGGCCTGTTCAGAAGGCTCAGAACAAAGGGTAGCTGGGCCTGGATTCTAGGCTGGAGCTTGCTCTGGGCTGGCGGGCCCCTTTCAAGCTGAGTTAATGGCTGCACCAGGCCACACTTCCTTCCCTTCGCAGCCCCTGCTGAGTGGAAAATTAAAGCAGAAGATCCAAACTGGAAGCAGGCCCTACTGCCCTCCACCTGGGGCTGGGCCATTGGCTGGGATCACCCCACCCCAACCTCCACCCCTGTGCCATCTCTGGGGACCTCTCTTGCCCTGCAAGGCCCCCTTACGTGATGAGTCTGGTGAATTCCAGAGGCGTCAGCTGACGGGGACCTGATCTGCCAGGCACCTCTCAGCCTGGAAACCATCCAGAATTTACAGAGTATTCCATAAATCAGGCAGCTGGCATGATACTGGGTCTGACAGAGGTCACTCTTTTATCTGCCTTGGGCTGTGGGTGGAAATGGGGCCAAGGAAGAAAGACCTTAGTCACGACAGGCCCCCCGCCTCTCGCCGTACTGGCTGCTTTGTCCACAGCCTTCGCCGCTTTTTATGGGAACAGGCGAGCAGCCCCTGGGCGCACTGAGGATACATGCATTTCTGGGATAAATGAGACGCGTGGGTGGGACGGCTGGCCTCAGCCTCCTAGTCTGAGAAATGGGTATATCTGCGGGAGGCTGCTGTTGTTGGAGTCAGGCGTTGTGAGAAGACCCTCTGGACCTGTATGGTCAGCTTACTGGATGGAACTGCCCGAAACTGGGGCAAGCTGGAGCTAGCGGAATGGACCGCTGAGAAATGATTCTGGGCTCTTATCAGGGAGACAGCTGTAGCTGCAGTAGGCAGCATTTGTCTAAGGGACTGGGCTAATTGGGCCAGGGCAGGAGAGCAGAGAATTGGATCAGGATGGGTGTTTTGCTTCTAGTTAGGTCACTCTGAGCCCGGCCCAGCCCCAGTCTCTCTGTAGGAGGTGTGCTGTGTCCATACAGGGTGCTGCATCCCTTCTGTGAAGTATTGTCCCTCCGGGAGGCGGTGTCCTCTCTCTGGGTGGGAATCTTATCCTCCTGACCTACAGCCTGCTTTGAGGGGCCTCCTTGCCCATCTCTGGACAGTGTTACTGGGCACCCCTTGCTCAGGACAATGAGCCATGCATGCCATCCCTACTGCTACCAGGGTTAGAGATGGCCACACTCTCTCCGGGGACTTGGCCAAGAGACATTCACGCAAGTACCCTGTCTCATTGTGCTCTCACTCTCTACCAGGGCTGGCTGGAGGTTGCAACAACAGGGATGTGGTCTCTGTCCCATGAGAGAAAGCAGAGGGAAGGGAGCCCTGGAGGCCGCTTCTGGTCAGCCCCCTGCCAGGCCCTGAACCAGTGTCTTTACAAATAAGCTAGTTGTCAGGGAGCTACAGACGCGGCTTGTTAGCCATGAACCAGCATGGTTAGTGATGGTGGGGAAGGTGGCTGTCAAGGGCACAGGGAACCTCAGTATTAACTCCGATAATTATCTTCCTGCTGGGCTCATGTGGATGAAATAGTTTGGGCCATAATAAGGTTACGGATGATGTTGCTCTGGCTACAGCATGAGCTGGGGTGATGGGCTCTCCGCATACCTGAGCACTGATGGCTGTCCCTTGCTGTCCCCAGGATCCTTGCCTCTCTACCCTGCTGCTTGACAAGCTCCCGGCCTCTGGGGTTCAGCCATCATGCCGCCCTGACACTGAGAGCCGCTGTGACGTGTGCACCACGCATCTACACCAGCTCACCCGGGAAGCCCTGCGCCTGTTACAGACCCCGGCCAGCCACGAGGACCCTGATGCTTCCCGAGGAGGCCTTGGAGCTCCCAGCCCTAGGGACCCACCTGGACCAGTGGGCCTCATGGGGAGGCAGCCCCCTGTGGGACCTGACAGGAGAAAGGCAGCAGCTTGGCCATCTGGCCCCAGCGTCCAGGTGTCCGTGGCCCCAGCAGGCCTTGGGGGAGCACTGAGTACAGTCACCATACAAGCCCAGCAGTGCCTGGAGGGCGTGTGGAGCCTCTCAAGGGTCAACAGCTTCTTACCACCAACTTGCCTGGTGAGTGTTCTGGGTAGGTGAGCCACTGGATCCCAACTGACTACCTTTTAGGCCCCCGACCACGTTTGGGTGCCCTGTAGTATGGTATTAGCGGGGCCACTGAAAGCCTGGGGAAGTCAGGGATACTTTTTGGCTAACTCTCCGTTTTCGATTTCCCGTGATGCTGTGGGCTGATGGAAGAACCAAGGACTCCTGGGATGAGCTTTGTCTGGTCTTGGGTTTGCAGAGGACACCTTCCTTTGAGAAGCTGCTGGGTCAGGTTGTCCCCAGAGGCACAGCTTGGGTGACATAGACTTGCCCCATGGACGGAAGACAGAGCCTAGAGTACACAGCAAGTTTCACAGTTGCTGGCATCGATGTTTAGGTTGAAGGCCTGGCTCCCCTCAATCCATCTCAGAAATCCCTGGCTGGGAGTGGTTTTCTGGGGCATTGTCTACGTGCACCTCTTGCTGTCCCTCCAACTTCCCGTGTCGCCAGTTTCCCACCTGGTCCGTGGAGTCCCAGGGTGCAGACTGAGAGAGTCATGCTGTCGGCCCAGAGGTCCCCTTGGGTGGGTATCACAGATGATCTACGACTGGACCCTGGAAAGGCCTGACACCAGCAGGGCCAGCACTCTGTGCGAGCCCTGGTTGACATAGCCCTTTCTCCAGGGGCAGTGTGCTGGGGGCACAGACCCCTGCTTGTTGAGGGCTTAGTCTGAGGGCTCACAGTGCCCAGCAAGAGGGCACCGCACTTTGAACTGTTGGTCTGCGTTCCTCCGGTGACCATAGTTGGGGGAATCCTTAGGTAGAGAAGGTATAAATAGATCTATCAGGATCGAGGCATGATGTCTTATGGGAGAAGAGGCAGGATTGGGGGACATGAAGCCGGGCAGGGACAGACTGTTGTGGATCATGGGTGCGTGGCTACATGGAGTAGCGCTCCCCCACCGTGGTTGCTCCCTGGAACGCCGACAGCAGAGGATCTTGTAGGATCTTGCCGAGGAATCCTGCTCCTGAGGTAGCATTTAGGGTGTGCATTACAGGCACACGGCAGCCAGCTGTGCAGGCTTGGGGAGTTGGCAAAGTCCCTGATGTGGGCTGGTTGGCTCTCACCCTTGGTCTGTGTGTCTGGTGACATTTCAAGGAGATGGGTAGAGGTGCGCAGGGACCCCAGAGCCACTGGGCAGTGTTGATATAGTCTCCCATGTAAGGAAGGTTCCTCCCATTGTCTTGACTGTAGGCTTCTCTGGGGTGGGTGCAACTTATTGGCTGGACTTTGCTCTTGGATGTAGGCTGTGCTGAGAATTCTGTCCAAGCTGGAGCTGGTCCCTGGGCTTTGTTCTGGGGGTCATCTTTTGAGGCCATCTGTCCTTGGGATTGGAGTGCCACCCTGATCGTGGCCTAGCTCTCCTCCCTTACCATACTGTAGGGAGGCTCCAGCTGCCTGTGGAGCAGGGAAGAGAACCCCTGGGTAGAGCGCAGACGCCCCCCTGACTGTTCAGGCGAATTAAATAATCCCTAGAGGAGGTGACACTGAGCTGGATCTTAAAGGAAACCTCAGGTGATGTGCTCAGACCCAAGACACTGATCTGAAGGGGTGTTGGGTGGTCCCATTGATGAACTGGCCATAGCCTTAGGTCTGAGCAGGCATGGACCTAGGCTTTTGCTGACAGCCTTCATGCCTTGGTGTGGTGATGGGGGAGAACTCCGGGAGGGTCGGTCGTTGGCTTTTAGCCTGACCAAGGCCTACCTGTCATAAAACGTGGGCACTTAAGGCCCTCGCTTCTCGTTGCACACGCACATCGATTGTGTTTGGGAAAAGGTGGGAATGGATTTATAATTAGAGAACAATCCTGACGATCAATAGGGAGATTATTAGAACCATAAATAGAACCTTAGGCTGCAGATGAGACAATGTCCCTTGAAGCAGGGCGTCGATCACTGATGATCAAGTACCGCCTGGGCCCTCTGCTATTAAACACTTCTGGAGAGATGGGTTGTGAGGCTGTCACAAATGGCCGGTGGCCTGATGGGGCCGATTAGGTGGATTGGTTCCCACAGGTGGTTTAGACAGCTTGGCCTGCATCCTACAGGGGTGGGGAGGACAGGGCCAGGAAAGTGGTCAGGGAGGAGAGCTGGTCCTTAGAGGGGATGGTGTGACCTATGACTCCCGGGGCCCTCTGGAGCCACCCACAAGGCCTGGAACATTCTAGGTGCTGACCGTGTCACTGAGAGCTGCCCTGGGTCCTGCGTCTGGGTGTGAGTGTAGTCCAGTTGACCTTGTGACCCCGAGTTTCAGCAGGTCGAGAAGCTGTTGGACTACACAGCTTTATTGAACCCAAGCCACAGCCACATCTTACTTGGGTTTGGAGGGAGCATCTCCCTTGGAGGAGACTGCCATGACAGGTATCCTCGGGGCATAAGTACATCACGTGACATGAACCTGCCCCGTGGATGGGTGACACACTGGCATGGACAGGTTGAAGGATGTCCTCTGAACCTCCCCTCCCACCAGTGACCCCTGTGAGGGCCTGGCTGTCCTTCACGCTTGTTCAGAGAGGTGCCCTTTCCTGATCATTTCACCGTCGAGCGTCCATTGCATCCCAGGGGTGGCCTGAGACCACTGGATATCCGATGTTTACATGACAGTTCGTAACGGTAGCAGAGTTACAGCTCTGAAGTAGCAACAGAGATAATTTTATGGTTGGGGGTTCACCAAGTGGTGAGGAACGGGATTAAAGGGTTACAGCTTTAAGGTCGAGAGACATCCACCCAGGCAGAGGTCCTGTTGTGACAGATGAGGATGATCTCACGTGTGGTCTCCCCAATGCCATCTTGTGGCATGTCCCACAATCAGAAGCCCCCTCGGAGGTCAAGAAACCTGTTCTCATCTTGTAGCAGACTCTCCAAGACAGGACTCAACCTCCCGACCCCTTGGTTGGTTTGAGATGGCACAGTTGACATCAGAGAGGCCTCAAGGAACTAGGGCTCCCCACTGCACGGTGGTTGGGTGGCACTGTCCTCGGGTTCCCTGCTTGCTTCCTACTCAGAGCTGTGTACAGAGCCTGCCGCTTGCAGTTAATAGAGACCTTAGGTGGATATTGGAGGTGGAGGGCTCCCTCTGAGCTGTATAGCCTGGCTGTCGATGGAATCCTCTAACTTGTTGCTGACACCCCTGTCCAGCCATCAGTTTATCTCCCTGTGTAGTGGGGGTTGGTGAGGTGGCCTCCTCTTCCGTGTGAAGCCCCATTGAGCTTGCTTCTGTAGTGTGGGTGGGGACAATGCACTGAAGGTCCAGGACTTCCCCTCTTATGCCAGGCCCTGGAGGCCCCTGGGTAATGAGGCCCAGGAGAGGAGCAGGCAAGCAAGAATAAGGGTGTAACATTCCCTCACAGGAGCACCCAGCAGGACGTCGGTGGGGCAGGGAGTCCTAGAAGGCACTGTGCTTCCCATGCCAGAACCCCCTAGATGCAGAGCTCAGAGGGCTGCCGAGGAAGGCTAGTCTGTCTTTCTCAAACTGGCTTCCGCAGAGCCCTGGTGTACCACAGAGACCAGCCTGCTTAGGTTCTGCAGTGTCTCGCCTCCATGTGGGTGCTACCCAGGCTGTGATGCAGTCATTTCTCTGTAGCTTCCCTTAGCCGGGGCTGGCCTCACGCTGCTCTCCTCTCTCCACACTTTTCCTTCGTTGCTGCTGTGTCTCCATCACACTTTCTGTTTGGCTGCCCACCCGCATCCTCCCCCCCGCCCTGTTGTGCCTGTGCCGTGGTCCCCCATCCCTCGCCCACACCACCGCTGCTCTGCACTCGCTTTGGGACGGCTTCTTTTGGCTCTCCCAGGCTCTGCTTCCGGCAGGAGTTGGCAGTGGCCGTCCTGATGGACAGAGCTGCATCATGGCAGCTGGTGGGACGGTGGAACCAAGTCACGTGCGGGACTCCTGAGACAGGTCAGTGTGGGGAGGACTGGTGGCGCAGGTGGGGTCAGATGGCCGAAGGCTCTGGTACCCGTGTGGATGCCCGGGGTGGCTGGGCCTAAGGGAGTGGGTAGAAGGGCCATGTGGGGGATGGGGCAGCAGCTCAGGCCCCCTGCAATGCTCTTGCTTTGATCCTCAGTGCCCGGCAGTTGGACCAGGGGTTGTGGGCCCTGGGTCCCAGCACCGCCATCACGGACTATAGGTTAGCTGTGGGATGGACACCTCTCCTCCCCAAGTCCCTAGGCTCTGTCTGCTGTGCCTAGTAAATGCTCAGCCAAAGGACTCAGACCACATATTGTCAGCCTTATAACTTACATGTTAATTATTTCCCATGCCCCTCTTCCTGACTAAGCAGTTCGGCCTTTCATAGGTAGTTTAAAAGGGATCCACGTTGGGGCGAGGGAGTGGCTCAGAGAAGAGCCCTGGGTTCTGAGGCACGTTTAGGACTGTTGTCCCAAACACCTATGGGCATGTAGCTGATAGATGCTTGGTAAGCCATTCCAGGTTTGCCCTTTTTAGCTATGGACTTTCTGGGGTACTGGGTACCACGGGGGGCTAGGAAGGTGCTGGGCTGGCACTGGTTCAAGGCTTGGGGTGGGCTTGGGACTTTTACAGGCAGAGAGAGTCTGCTCCATCTCCTGGCTGGGGTCCTTCAGGATGAGGCCTTTGCTGTGAGGAGGGTAACTGCCCTGCACTGTTAAGATCTCTGGGTACAAGGTGGCTTGTTCTACAGAGGTTCCACACGTGGTCTCAGGGCTACATCCTTTGAGAGATCCTGGGAGTACTGAGCTCATCCCAGGGTCACTATACCAGGCCCGTGCCCTCTCAGCCTGGGCATCCAGTCTTCTGTCATCTGAGACACAGGCCATATTGGCTGAGTAGAGAGGGTATTTGGGAGTCCAAGGGGCCTGGGGCTTTCTGGGAAGAGACCAGCTGCCTGTCCTTCTCTGCTAGGGCTTGAGTCCCCGCTGCCCCAGGAGCCTGAGGGGCAGGTAAACATCATGTGCAAACTGTCCTGGGAACATTTAATTATATTCGTGCACCATGCTGAGGGCCTCTCCCTTTCTAGAATTTATTTTTGCTAATTAGTTGGAAATGCCAGAGTTGTATTTCAGACAGTAGAGTGTCAGACGTTATCACATGGGGGACAATTAGCACTCATGCCAAATATTTATTGCGGTGACTTGTATAATTGTACCTCTGGGTGCTCCCAGATGGCCCAGGGATGAGGGGCAGAGGTCTATCTGCCTGACCTCTGTGGTCACTACAGGGCTTGAGAAGGGCTGTAAAATCAGCCCCAGGTGAGGTCTGCATTTTCCTCCATGGCTGGGGTAGACCTGTCCCATGCCTGAGGTGGGAACATAGGTCCAGGCTGAAGGTCCCAGTCTTCTGGCTGTGATTTCCAGTCGTATAGGCAGGATTTTGCAAGTGTGTGTGCGTGTGTGTATGTGTGTGTGTGTGGGGGGGTGTCTAGGGGTAAGTGAGGGTACTCAGCCCGGGGTGATGGGTCTTGTCACTTGCCTGTTCCTTATGTGGATTTCTCCTTCCTCCAGGCCGAGGCTGCTGTAGCTGCTGTGGCTGTGGCCGACACTGTCCGAGACTGTCCCCCAACAGCAGGCTCCGATCGCATGTCTAAGGCGTGGGGCCGAGGGACAGCATGCACGACAGCCCTGGTTACCCCAGCCCCAGGCACTTCAGCAGGGGGTTCCACAGCTCCATCGGCAGCGGCCTCTTTCTTTATAAGGTAGGTCCTCTGGGGTCACACAAGCTGCAGTGTATTGTTGGGGAATTGAAGCCTTGAGTTCTTGGTTCCTGGCGTATGTCCTACTCTTGGGAGAAGGAACTGTGGCTTACTCAGTTGACGGAAGAGTGGGGCCTGCGAGAATCCTGGCTGGCCTCGAGGGGCACCTTTCAAGGGTACCTGTCTAGGGCCTAGAGCTTCGGTGCATAGAAGTGATGGTGCTGTGGTTTGACCCCTTCCCTCCAGGATGCCCAGCTTGAGGATGTAAGGTGGTGTGGTTGTGGTGGTCTGGCCAGAGGGAGAGAAGTATTTCAAGGTGGGAGGTGAGAGCAGGACCCCTCTCTCCCTGAATTTGGCCAGTGGATGGGTGAGGGAGCTTGGCCAGGGGATGGTTGGAGAGTGTTTCCCCAGCCCAAGGCAAAGCCTTTGGTTCTACAGACCCAAGGCTGGACAGCCTGAGGGAACAGGGATTAAAGGATGTAATGGCCATAATGAGAGGTAATGGCAGCCAGCTGGGGGTCACTGTCCCATTAACAGCCCGAATGGGCGCTGATAAGCTCGTCCGTATCACGCTGGGCAGTGTGCAGAAGCTGTCTTATCAGCCCTGGTCCGGGGGGACTTGAGGGCCTGATGGGGGGGCGTGACGGGGCATGTGATTAGGGCATTGTCAGGGCTGGCTGATGAATGCTGCTGTGACTGATGCCGCCTCAGCAACCAGCCCAGTCGGATGCAGATGGGGACAGTCTGCCTGAGAGCCTCCCGTGTGCCAGCAGCAGCCCGGGTGGTGTCTAGGGACTGGGCATGAGGGGCTAATAGCTGGCCATGTCTTATCCTGTTCAGTTCTGGTTTCAAGGGCCTTTGCTTTGAGGATTTGGTGGCCTTTGTGGGGGCTACACTCCTGGCACAGTACTTGGTCTGAGGTTTCGAAATGCTCAGATCTGTTGGAAAGTGTTTACAAAGACATTGGTCCTGAGTCTGGGTACCACCCAGCACTCTGATTCTGAGGCCCCTGGAGCGTCTTGACACAGTGTGTGTGGTGTGAGTGGCCCCCTCCCACTGGCTCATTAGCCACACTGCCCGGCAGCAGGCAGCAGCTGCTGGCTGCCTTTTGTCTCATCCCAGGCTATGGAGGTTCCTCTGCCTGAGCAACACCCTGACCTTGGAAAGTTACCATAGAAACAAAGAAACAAGTGGACTTGGTTGGGGGCTGGAGGCAGGTTTCCCAAAGCAGAGTGCCAGCCTGTGTGTGTGCCGGCGTGCGTGTGCGTGAGTGTGTATGTGCGTGTGGAGGTGAAATGGGAGTCACTCTGAGTATCAGTGGCTTCCTGACCTTTGACGTGTGGCTTCTTGAGGGTCATGACGTGTGGCTTCTTGAGGGTCAGGTTTAGTGTAGGTGTTTCTGCAAGTAGTGTCCAATAGGGCGGAGATTGCTTGTGGGAGGCTCACCCCTGTGAGCTTTGCAACTTTGTAACCACTGCCTAGCATTGTGGGTAAGGGAGAGACTTGGAGTTGCAGAGGGGCTTGTCCAGCGTGCTCAGGAGGCAGTAGAACTGCGGCCCCTCCCCACCCCACCGCTCATACTGAGCAGGTGCTGTGCTTCTGCCCTCACCCTCTGAACTCACCAGTGGAGTGATCCTCGCTGATCCCTTGGGAGTCTTGCACAATGGTGTGTGTGTATGTGGCGGATGTGTGTGTGTCTGGAATCTGTGAAGGTGGCCTTGGATGGAGGCCAGATCAGAGAGCTGCTCTCTCTCTGAGGGCTTCAAGGGCTGAGGAGATGTAGTGATAGAGGCATCTGTGCCGTGCGGGGAGAGTAGGGTGAGCTCAGCAGTTCTGGTTCTCAAATCTTACAGCCCTGAGGGCTCTGCCCTTGCCCTGACTTTTTTCTCCAGGCTGAACAACCAACTCAAGCCATCCTCAACCACTTCAGTGTGCCGTGCCCGCTGTACACTGTAGTCCCAAGGGTACCGGGGAGCCCGGGAGTTGGGGGAGGGGTGGAGTAGCATCCCCTCCGCTGGACCTGTGGTTAAGCACTGATCTGATATACCTTCCCAGTCATAAATTTGAGGCCACACTCGGTGGGGACTGCTGTGACCCTGACATCCATGCTCTAAACCCTCTAACTGCTGTGTAGCTAGCAGTCTCCCCTCTCTCTGCTGCTCTGGTTAATGAGCACAGCATGCCTGCCTAGCTGTCCTAACGCTCTTGGTGAATATGGGTTACCCCTGGCACCCAGAATCTACATATCTTGGGAACATCTGACAGGGGGAGGCAGCTTTTCTGGACCCATGTTTGGATCTAGCTGGCAGCTGTGTAGAGGCTCTGAAGCTGGGCCTGAGCTATCAGGTCGGGGGACTTGCCAGAGAAGTCTCTCACTTGTTCCAGCCTCCGGGTAAGACCCTCCGGTGGCCGCTGCCCTAGAAGACCTTTGGTGACACCTCCCTCTAATCAGGTCCTGAGTTCCTTTGATCCACTGAGGAGCTCCCAGTGAGTACTCCAGGCCCTCAAAAGGTAGATCCTGCAGATGGCAGGTCTGCTATAGGGAAGGAGGCTCGGTGCGTGATCCTGCCGTACCCGCCAACCTCTTGACTTAGGGAAGCTTTGGATTGGCAGCATCTGGCCGCCAAGGGAACAAACTACCTTTCAGATGTTCAGAGACCTTGTGTTAAGCCCAGGTGCTTCTAAAGTAGCTTCCTCTTTGAAAGACGTAAGTTTTCTTTATGAGACGGGAAGTTTTTTTTCTTGCTTTCTGTTCTCACGAGTCGGTGACCAGAGAATGATGGATCTGGGGTTGCTTGATGTTCAGGCTTGCGGTCACAAACCTGGTCATTCACGTCCCCAGCGTAGGCGTGTGCCAGGCTTCCCGTGAGCTCGGGTCTCTCCAGAAGTCTCAGGCGAGAGTGGTTCTATAGAACAGGAAACTTAGGGCTAGGGTCTGCATTGGGGCATTAGGATGGTCTTCCTAGAGGTGGTGATCCCTGAGAGCTGTTTGGAAGCTCCCATCTTTTTGGTTTTTCATCAGGGGGAAGCCTGTTCAGATTTGCCCATTCCTCTCTGCATACCCCAGTGCTCCAGGGCTGCCACTTCCTCACAGTGTGGTGGTCTTGCTGGCCCTGGGTATGATACCCTATCTTTTCTTAGCCTTGGTGAGACCAATTTGTGTGTGTGTGTGTGTGTGTGTGTGTGTGTGTTTGTGTTTGTGTGTGTATGTGTATATGTGTGTGACTGTGTATGTGTGTGTGTGGTGTGTGTGTGTGTGTCTGTGTGTGTGTTTCTGTGTGTATGTGTATATGTGTGTGAGTGTGTGTGTGACTGTGTGTGTATGTGTGTGTGTGGTGTGTGTGTGTGTCTGTGTGAGTGTGTGGTGTGTGTGTGTGTGTTCTTGCTGCTTAGATCCCAGGTTTGTGTCTTTACCAAACTGGGATCCTCAGGGTCAGTCCTAGCCTCTGTGACTCCCTAAAGCCAAACCCTGGAAGGCTTGGGAGGTTGATGGAAATCTGTCTATTTTCATCAAAGACCAGGTACTTGTCCTGGTATGTTGGCCAGAGAACGGCTGGGAGTCATGCTTTGTGAGTGGTGAGCCATAAAGCAGGTACCTAGGGGCTAGGCTGGCTCTGGCAGCTGCTGGCTCCCACCTGTCTGCTGCTGTAAGTCAGGTCAGACCCAGGAGCTGGCCATGCACAGGAGACGCCCAGGGCAGCTAATACCTACCTGTGCTGTGGTCTTTGGCTTCTGAGGGTGTTACCAAGGGCAGGGTTGTCTATAGTCCCAGTGGCCTACCCAGCCTTGTTCCTGGCCGCCATCTCGTTCCAGCTGTCTGTTCTCCACCAGCCTCTACATACCTCGAGGTATGGGTGCCCTCCCCCAACCTCCCACCCCCATATCCTTCTTTAAAGATTGCACTGGGGCCCTGCCTGACCTGGAGGCTGGTTCAGAGTGGGCGTGCCTTGGCTTCTGCTGTCTGCTGACCAGTGTAGGCACCTTGGGAGGGAGCTCACCACACCCCCAACCCCAGGAGAATATTTGGCAGCCCCCATGTACTGTCTCCAAACCCTAGGAATAGGTTTTCCTTGCCTACTTACAGGCAAAAAAGCTACTCCAGGAAGTCTCCTTGTCCTGCCCAGGCAGCCCTGGGCAGTGCCAGGCAGGGGGGGGTCATGCCTTCCCTGTCTTGATCAGACCTGGAAATAACACTGCTTTCTGAGGCAGAACTGGGGCTTTTTTTCTGAGGCTATTGGGGTGGGATCTGGAGTGAGGGCCCAGATAGGTGTTGGAAGGCATGAAGAGGCCCTGAGCTGGTGCTGGCTCTCCTGCTGTGGCCCTTCCCAGCCATTGTCCTTGTCCTGTGACTCCCCGCCACCCTCCACAGGAGTAGTGTGGGACCCATGAAGGTTTGACCTCACAATTTTCAGCATACACAGTGGTGGGTAACAGTGTCCTCCCTTCTTGCCCATGTTTTGCCATGTGCTACTACGAAAGGAGTTAAGAAGCTGAGATGCTTTCTCACAAGGCTCATTTGAGCTTCGCAAACACAGGCTCAGGCAGGTACAAGGCAGATGCTTAGGGCACCCCCAGGGTGCAGGTACGACCACTGGCAGAGAACTCCAGGTTCTGGGGCCCAGGGTCTTCCTGGGCAGACCACCACCCCTACTTTGCCCAGTCTGCAGCACACGGTGCCGCTGTGCTCGGCTCAGTTAAAGACTCCGCCATGCATCGTAGATTACTTTTATTTTCTGTGATGACACCTCGCTAGGAGGAAGCTGCCCCTGGGGCCTCTTGAAAGACAACTCCTATTAAAGATGAGAGCGGTTACCAGAGCGCCAGCAACGTGGTGGGAGGTGCCAAGGGGGCCCAGGCTCTGGGCTCCTGCATGTCGGATCCTCCTGAGGAAGAAAAATTGGGACTTGGGAGGCCTAGAGGGATGGGGGTGGGATACAGCATGGGTGGGGGACATTTGGGCATGTTGGGGAGAGGCGGAACTGGTTAGATAGCTTTCTCGTCCTGGTCACCTGCCACCACCCAGGTCTCCTCCTTTGGAAAGCGGTGACAGGCCCGGGGAGAGAGGCTCAGCTTCATGGTGTGCGTAATGTAAAATCTAGTGATATTCTTGGGTCTCTGTGTTGGAGGCGTGGGTTGGGCCGTGCCGTTTTCATGGTCCACAGGCAAGGTAGGAGGAGCCTGAGACTTGACTAGAGAGGACTTTTCAGGGCCAGGTATACTGGGGGGGGGGCAGTGGGGACAACTGTTGCAGGGGTCTGGGGTTGTGGGAAAGCCCATCCCAGGACAGACACCTGACCCTCCTGTCCCTGGGATAGGGCCAGCATGAAGAAAGTGTGGATAGCTAGGGTGGAAGCCTGTGGTTTCAGAGCTCAGCACAGAGCAGAATGTGGTCCTATGTCCACACGGATTGTCCCGCCTGTGGCCCCATCCTGGGATCCCACTCAGAAAACCGAAGTTTGGGCCGTGCGACTGTAAGAATGTCTGGCTGTTTACTCAGAGTGACTCTCCACATGGCTGATGGGGTCTGAGATGGGGCAGCCTGCTGTGGACATAGGCACAGTGACTGAGTGACAGGGGTAGCTGGTGGCGCACACCCTGAGTGCCCTCCTCTCCTCCCCAGGGCTGCCCAGAAGCTCAGCCTGGCCTCTAAGCGCAAGAAGCACCCGCCACCGCCTGCACCCTCTGCTCGAGGTTCATCCACTTACGCCACGGACTTCAGTGGCACTCTGCAGCTGTGGCCGCCCCCGGTGCCCCCCTGCCTGCTCAGGGCCGCCTCCAAGGCCAAGGAAAACCCCAGCAACTTTGGAAAGGTAGGTCCCGTGCCTGGAGGTGGGGAGGCCGGGCTCTCAGATAAAATGTAGGAGGTAGAGGGCCCCCGTTTTCTTCTCCAGAGTCACGGTAAGACAACTGGCAGCGCTACGGAGAGGGAGAACGTACCTCTGGGGCGTGGCACCCGGAAGGGCATGGGGAGTCTGTGGAGCTGTGAGAAATGATGGGAAGAATGATGTCTTCCGGTCCCAGGGGCTTGTTCCAGGGTAGCCATGTGGTGTTTTGGGGTGGGAGCTGATCGTTCTTGCTCATCCCCCCCTGCCCCCCCACACACACCGGATGCTGCTTTGAGCGGGGCTGGGCAAGGAGGAGGCAGGTGGGACCCCCTCAGCGTTCCTGAGTCCGTTATCCAGGCAACCCAGCCGGTGGGTTTCAGACTGGAGGAGACTGAGGTCTGGAAAGGGTATGCACCCTGTGTGGTGATGGGACAAGCTGGTTGGCTCCAGAGTTCCCCCCAAGCCTTCTGATTTGGTTCCTATGGCCGGCACCTCTCTGAGGGAGAAGTTCTGTCCCCCAGGCTCTATGGGGTACTTCTGTGGCAGGATCATGCAACTGATGCTTGGGTGAGGTGGGGAGCCAGACTCTTAGAACCACTGTGGGAGAGTTTTGCTGACCTCTGGCCTGCTCCCAAGTGTGGCCTTCCCCTCCTAGGCATCCCGAGAATTACAGAGTTGGGCCTGCTCCACCTTGCCCAGTGCAGCCATCCCTGAGTTGGCACCAGCCCTGCATGCTTGACTCTTGCACACATGGTCAGCACTGGCTCGTGTGGGGGGGGTAAACTCCTAAATAGGTACCAGAAAGGAAGCCATGTGTTTGTGGCCTTCCTTCCCAAAGGGAGGCCTCCTCCTGTGGTAGAGCCCCAGAGGAAGGAAGAGCCCTCCAGACAGGGCTGTCCAGACAGGCGAGTGGGAGGGTCTGGGGCTCCTTCGCCCTCGCCAGGCTGACTTCACTGTGTACCCTGTTAGCATCTTGGGCAGCTTTCATTCCCCTCTGCCTCCTCTCAGAATGCTAATTGGTGGCTGGAAGCCAAGTCTCCTGGCTCCTCCCTTCCCCTGGGGTGGGGCCACACCCCATGGTTTCCTCAAGGCAGTCTGCTGGAGGGAGTAGCCTCTGGTGGAGCGGAGTATGGGAAATAGACCAGCCTGAGGTTGAGAGCAGGCAGTTGGCGTGGGAGCCACGCACATGTTCAGTGTAGCTAGGGAGTGTAGTCGAGTTGACTCAGACAAGCCTCTCAATTCTGGACCCTGCTGTGCGAATTTGAACTGGTATCCTGGTCCTGCCCCAGGCCACTGTATTGCAGTGTGGGTCTAGGTGGGCAGCTCACCTGGCTGGGCCTTCCTGGGAAGGGTGCAGGTCTGCATATACACAGTTGTTCAGCCCCAGTTGGGCGGGGCATGAGCAGGGCAAAGGCAGCCTTTCTGGACAACATGCTTGGTGTCAGGTAGCTGCACCCACGTCTGTGCCTACTGTGTTGAGAGGAGGGGTGTTCCTGACCCCCACTACCTATGCCTGCCAGTCCTTGGCTGCCCCACCTTTTACACTGGCCACGTGTAAGAGATGAGGTTTCAGCACTGATGAGGGAAGGAGGGAGACTGGACCCAGTCCTGACCAACTTGAACACCCCAATCTCCTCTCTACCTGTCACAGCTCCAGGACAGATAGGTATCCCACGGACCAGGCAGTCACTGTTTGAGCTGAGACCCAGGGAAGGAATTTGGGCCCAGGACCAGCCTGGTCAGGTGTCTGCTCACCTGGCTTCTCTTCCTCAGGGGGGTTGTGGTGGGTGCAGGGAGTGTCTGCCCTAGGGCTGATGGGGTAAGGAGTCCCATTGGAGTTCTGAGTGGCAGCTCTTCTTTCTGTCACCATATTTGGGGGCCTGCCAGGTCTCTGCCGCCTGTGGGAGGCCTTCAACCTTCTTGCTGCTGACCCTGGACCATTTGGGGCTCCCCCCACCCGAGAGACCAGGTGTCCTGGCCACCAGCCTGTTAACCAGGCCCCATACCTCTGTACCCGTCCCTGGCCCTAGGTGTTATTAGCACTAACGTCACATCACCAGAAGCGCCTCCTGAAAGGCGTTTAATATTGCCACAGAAAAGAAGTTAGATTACATTCAGTGTCTGACATTAATGTGCTACTTAAGATAATTCATCATACAGTGGTATTAAAAAAGACATCTCTAGTGTTGGGTGCTGAGTGGTGCCCCTCCCCCTCCCCAGACTGGTCCACCTCTGGGGAGCTGGAAGCCCTGCTTTTATGTAAAAAAAAAAAAAAAGTGCTTCCCTTCCCCCCCCAGCTCCAGCGGCTTTGTGATATCTGTGCATTTGGGGGGTGAGGATGCTCTTGTCTCCTGAGAGACCCTGTCATTTCCCTGAGGTAATGACAGGTTCTTTGCAGCAGACAATGGATGGGGGCAGTGGGGGGCAGGCTGGACGAGATGCCCTGCTCAATCCCCTCCCCGCCTAGAGACTCAGGATCTGTGCTGGCTCAAGAGGCATCAAGGAGATATCAGAGCCAAATCGTAGCTCTTCCAGGCCTCTCCTCCCCACCAGGCAGCCTCTCACATCTCCAGAACCCATTTGGCTCCTGAAGTGGTGAGGAGTTCACGCTGAAAAAAAAATTGCCAAAAATTACCTGGAAGTGCACATTTTCGTCTGCATTGCAGCAGTGGTTGGAAATGAAACCGTTTTGTTCATGTCACTGGGGAATAAAAGAATCGATTCTTGCCTGATGGAGCCCAGGTTCTGAGTAGCACAGTAGCCAAGGATTCTCAGCTCCTCTCTCTCCCCAGAGGGCGGGACACTGCACTCCACAGGAGGCTCTGCATATCAATGTGCCCCTTGTCCAGTGGGAGCCAGCCTGTGGTGCCTGGGCAGGCTGCCCCCCTAAACCAATTTTGCAGCGTTATGTATCTGTCACTTACAATTAAATCCTTGAAAAATATTGGTTCTGAAATGAGCCTTGGTAATTTGATTTACACCAACGTGGAGAAGTCAGAGATTTCACTGGAGAGTGAAAGGTGTGGCCTCCAGGCAAAGGGGATCCCTAACTCAGGGTGGCCTTGAGGAGATAGTGTCTGCCTGCCTCACACCTCCCGCAGCTTCCCTCCCCTGCACTTGTGGGGAGTATCCATTCTCCACACAGGTTTTGGGGTGCCGCAGCGCTGTTTTCTTTGGCACCCTCATATCCTCTGTTGCATCTTCTTTGAGAGGTCAGGGCCTGGCATGGGCACAGGGCACATTGGAATTTCCTTTGTGCTTCTGCCATGACTCAGGCTGGCTAGTCAATAGCAGAGCTCTGGGAGCTCAGGTTCACCAGGCTGGCTAGTCAATAGCAGAGCTCTGGGAGCTCAGGTCCACCTTTGTGTTCTCCTCTACACCCTCCCGACCTCAGTTTCCCCAAACTGGGGCTCCTTGGGCAAAATTTCAGAATTCCCTCTTCTCAGGTTGGATCCTCGCTCTGGTGGCATCCACTCCACTCTCTGCCTGTTGTAGTTTGTGTCTCCTTCGTGATGATGGCTTTCTGAGTTGGTTCAAGGCAGAGGCAGCAAGCATGGAGTCTCTCCCCAGAGCCTGGCCCTCTGAGGCTCTTCGCACCTCTGTGGCTTTGTTCATTTGTGCATCCCACGGGTGTGCCTGTTGTCTTGCTGGGGTGCAAGTCGTTCCGTGGGACCCTAAGGGAGAAATGCCTGGGGGCCTAAAGGACCTCCCCTGTTTCTGCTAAACTGACCTCTGCCTCCCTGCCTTGCCCTCTCTCCTGCCGTGCTGACTGGCTCTGCACCCCACCAGCCTCACCCCACCCCGGGCTTCATTTTCTCTCTACCCTGCTGACCTCATGTGGGATCCGTTCAGGCAGCATTCCTGTGGTATCGGTACCCATGCTGAGACGTGGGCTGCTGTCCTGACTCGTGCTTGCTTCCCCTGCCCTGTAATTAGTGGCCAGCTGGGTGGAGGGCGGAGCTCAGATGCCTACTTCTGCCCACCCCAGGTGAAGGTTATGCTGCGAATATGGCCAGCACAAGGAGTCCAGCGCTCAGCCGAGTCCACGTCCTTCCTGAAGGTGGATTCTCGAAAGAAGCAGGTGACCCTCTATGACCCTGCTGCTGGGCCTCCGGGCTGTGCGGGCCTCCGGCACGCCCCCACGGCGCCAGTCCCCAAGATGTTTGCTTTTGACGCCATCTTCCCCCAGGACTCGGAGCAGGTACAGTGGAGGGGAACTGCCCGGTGCTTGCGACAGCATCAGATCGGATTTACTTCTGCAGAGTGAGAGCCTAGCTGGCTTTTGCACCTGCCAGGTCTGCCTTCCTAGTGACACTAGCCTAAGAGATTTCCCCAGCCTCTCCCTGGTTCTCCGGGCCAAGTGCTGGGGGAACACTGAGCTCTTCAGAGCCTATTCCCCTAGGAAACTTTTGAGTATCCATATCCCACCCGAAAGCCAGGGACTTTGGAAGCCCACCCAGCTCACGAGCAGTGACCGTGAATTCTTTGTGCCGTGTCATGGGCAGCAACTTTGAGTGCCGGGTTGGGGGTTTGGGCAGACATCCTACCTGTATTCTATGTTTCATCTGCTGACTTAGACGTCCTATACTTCCTGTACGAACGTGGGAGGGTCCTGTGTTCCTGGCCCTGTGTACTTCGGCCACCCTGTGGACTGTCTGCCTGCATGTGACTAGGACAGATGGGCCTTGGGGGCATGCAGGTGTAGCAGAAGGCACCGGTCACAGCCCTTGGGCTCAGACACCTGCCTAATCCCCCTGCGTCCCTCTCCAGGCTGAGGTCTGCTCGGGGACAGTGGCTGACGTGCTCCAGTCTGTGGTTGGTGGAGCTGATGGCTGCATTTTTTCCTTCGGCCACATGAGCCTCGGTAAGTGCTCTGCCATCCCTGTGTACCCGTGGTGCCTTCTAACTGCCCTCCATTTTGGTTGCCGCCATCTTTGAGCCTGGCCCTGGTAGTTCTCCGAGGTTGGTGTGGGAGTGGGGAATCTCCTCAGAGTGTCTGGAGGCTGGAGAGGCCTTCTGGGTTGGCCCTGAGGACCCTGGGCAGGTACCTGAGCTGACAGGACTCTTTGAGGGCAGGCCGTGGAGTGTTAGCAGTGGTTCTCACATACCCCTGTCTCCCAGGCAAGTCATATACCATGATTGGGAAGGACAGCTCACCCCAGAGCCTGGGCATCGTGCCCTGTGCTATCTCCTGGCTCTTCAGGCTCATTGATGAACGCAAGGAAAGGCTGGGCACACGCTTCTCCATCCGTGTGTCTGCCGTGGAAGTGTGTGGCCATGACCAGAGTCTGCGGGACCTGCTTGCTGAGGTGGCTTCCGGCTGCCTTCAGGACACCCAGTCTCCGGGCGTGTACCTTCGGGAGGACCCTGTGTGTGGGACACAGGTGTGGCAACGCTTCCAGCCATTCCGGGACCTCGGAGGAGGGGAGAAGGCCCTCGGGCCACTAAAGACACCTGGCTTCTGCTTTCCTCTCACAGCTCCGGAACCAGAACGAGCTGCGTGCACCCACTGCAGAGAAGGCAGCCTTCTACCTGGACGCAGCCCTGGCAGCCCGCAGCACTAGCCGTGCTGGCTGCGGGGAAGACGCCCGGCGCACCTCCCACATGCTCTTCACCCTGCATGTGTACCAGTACCGTGTGGAGAAGTGTGGCCAAGGAGGAAGTAGGTGCATGGGAGGCCAAGTCCATGGGGTTGCTGTGTCTGTGAGGTTGCCTATCCCTGCTCTCCCCCGGGGTGGGCTGTGGGAGTGTTTGGGTGCCCAGCCCCCAGCACCTGCTTGCAAATATGTTCTCAGTGTCTGGAGGTCGTAGCCGCCTGCACCTCATCGACCTGGGCAGCTGTGAGGCAGCCCCTAGCAGAGGAGGAGAAGCTTCAGGAGGACCCCTGTGTCTGTCTCTGTCAGCTCTGGGCAGCGTCATCCTGGCCCTGGTCAATGGGGCCAAGCATGTACCCTACAGGTGAGTGGGAACACAGACAGGCATGGCTGTTTTGCTGTCTGGTGTTTCTGGGAGCCTCTGCACAAGGCCAGCAGTGGTCTAGGTCTCACCTCAGCCTCTGAGCATCTCCTTGGTTTGTAGGGACCACACACTCACCATGTTACTGCGGGAGTCGCTGGCTACCACCAGCTGCTGTACCACCATGATTGCCCACATCTCAGACTCTCCAACCCACCATGCAGAGACACTTAGCACCGTGCAGCTGGCCGCCCGTATCCACCGCCTGCGCAGGAAGAAGGGCAAGGTGAGCCTCATCTCCTGCTGCCTCCTGAGGGCTCCCAGCCTCCCACATCCTCTGTAGCTATCCTGCGACCCTGGATGTCAGGGAGAGGAGGCAAAAGGTGTGTCTAGCTGCGGGTGGACCTCTTAGGCCCTGGTGCACCGAGCAGGGATAGAATGCTTACGGTAGAGTTTACTTTGTAAGGGGAATAAACACCACCGTAGCAGGAGACTTCTCAGGCACTCCAGGTAACCTGAGGTCACTGCCCTAGGTCTGGATGCTACACTAGCGTGGCCTTTCCTGCCTGAGCTCCTCCCTCCCAGCCTGTGACATGGTCCATGCTGATCCCCCCCCACCAAGAGCCCCCCAGAAGCCTCCCTTATGTTTTGTGTTCTGTAGTGCAATTCCCAGCACTTACTGCTCAGCTGCTGCTGTCTCACCGAGACACACTCTAAGCTGCTGAGAGGGCAGAGTCCAAGGAAGAAATGAGATGAGATGCACAGGGCTGTGTGCTGACGGGCGGGCGTACTCACAGGGGTCTGTTGTCTTGCCCCCAGCATGCATCCAGCTCCTCCGGAGGGGAGAGTTCCTGTGAGGAGGGCCGGGCCCGCCGTCCACCACACCTTCGGCCCTTCCACCCACGCACCGTGGTGTTGGACCCTGACCGCTCAGCTCCTGCCCTGTCTGGGGACCCTGATTACTCATCCAGCAGTGAGCAGTCTTGTGACACGGTCATCTACGTGGGTCCCGGTGGGACAGCACTGTCAGACCGTGAGCTCACTGACAACGAGGGCCCACCTGATTTTGTGCCCATTATCCCAGCCCTGAGTCGACGCAGGCCCTCCGAGGGACCCCGGGACGCTGACCACTTCCGCTGTAGTACTTTTGCAGAGCTGCAGGAGCGCCTGGAGTGTATAGATGGCAGTGAGGGATTCCCTGGTCCCCAGGGCGGCTCTGACGGAGCCCAAGCCAGCCCCTCTCGGGGCAGCAGGAAACCCTCCTTACCTGAGTCCACGTGCCTCAGGAAGGCTGTGGCCCCCTCAGTGGTTACCGGTTGCCCTCGAAGCAGCTCTGGGCAAGAAACTCCCCGGAGCACCTCAGAGCCCTCTAAGACTGGCCCACAGGGTGACCAGAGAGTGGACGGTACCCGGCCCGAGCCACCTGCCCCAGACAAGATCACAGGAGGCGGAGGCAGGAGGCTGCTACCCAGTCCAGCCCCTCCACCGCCTCGGCAGCCGGAAGCTCGAGGCGTCCCCACAGAACCCGGGGGAGAGGGTGCTGATAGCGGGCCGCGGACACCCCCAGTGGGCATGAGTGGGCAGGCACCCCTGCCCGCACTGCTCTCAGACTCAGCTTATCCCTCTGCTCGTGGACGCCATCTGGACAGGGGTCTGCTGACCACCACCGTGACCCTGCAGCAGCCGGTGGAGCTGAACGGCGAGGATGAGCTGGTGTTCACACTGGTGGAGGAGCTGCCACTGGGCGGACTTGCGGGGGCCACGCGGCCCTCCAGCCTGGCCAGCATGAGCAGTGACTGTTCCCTGCAGGCCTTGGCCTCAGGCTCCAGGCCAGTCAGTATCATCAGTAGTATCAATGACGAGTTCGATGCCTATACCTCGCAGGTGTCTGAGGGCCCCGGGGACGCTGGGGAGCTCCCAGAGGGAACAGTGTGGCCCGGTGGCAGTCCAGCCTCGTCCATTGGCTCCTGGCTGAGCGATGTTGGCGTCTGCCTGCCTGAAAGCCGTGGTACCACCCCGCAGCCTCCCTTCAACCCTGACTCTGCAGCAGGGCCGGGTCCGCCAGAGTTTCTTACCCCAGGCAGCTCCCTAGAGGACAGCAAGGTCAGGTCCTCAGAGTGTGGGAGACCAGACAATCCCGGCTCCTCGGCCCGGAGTCCCCACCCTGGGGAGGCGGTTTCGATAACTCAGACCCAACCTGGCAGAGAGCCTTGGGCCAGGTCCCCGCATGAGGCAGCCTCAGCCCAGACTATCCACTCCAGCCTTCCCCGGAAACCCAGGACTACCTCCACAGTCAGCCGAGCTCGTCCCAGCCGGGGTCCATACAGCCCTGGAGGGCTGTTTGAAGACCCTTGGCTACTCCGGGCGGAGGACTGTGACACACGCCATATAGCCTCCACAGGCAGGGCCCCTAGCCCAACCCCAGGCTCTCCTCGATTACCTGAGACTCAGATCGTGCTGGCTTGTGCCCAGAGAGTGGTGGATGGGTGCGAGGTGGCATCCAGAATGTCCCGGAGACCAGAGGCTGTGGCTCGGATCCCACCTTTGAGGAGGGGAGCCACCACGCTGGGAGTGACCACACCCACAGCATCCTGTGGGGACGCTCCAGCAGAGGCAACGGCCCATTCGGCCCATTCGGGAAGCCTGAAGGCCACCTCCAGCAGCAAGAAGAGCGTATCTCCCAAGGGGGCCTTCTTTCCAAGGCCTAGCGGGGCAGGCCCCCCAGCTCCACCGGTGCGAAAGTCTAGCTTGGAGCAGAGCACAGCCCTCACCCCTACCCAGGCCCTGGGACTGACCAGGACAGGAGCAACTTCTGCCTTCCGAGGGGAGGAGGAAGCCAGGCCCACTGGTCGCTCTGACTCCTCTGTCCCCAAGGCCACATCCAGCCTGAAAGCCCGAGCCGGCAAAATGGAGGTGCCACACCGTCCCTCTGGCCACATGTCCCTAGAACGGTGTGAGGGCCTGACACACGGCAGCAGCAAAGTCAGAGATGTTGCAGGACGGCCACCAAGGGCTGTGCCCAGGTTGGGCGTACCCCCCGCCAGCCCTCCACTTGGACCAGGTCCTGCCTGTAGGAGCAGCCCAGCCAAGGGCATTGGAGCAACCAAGCCTCCGGCTGGTGGAGCTAAGAGTCGTAATCTGGGGCCTAGTACCTCTCGGGCTCTGGGTGCTCCGGTAAAGCCACTGGCACCTGTGGTAGGCAAGACAACTGGTGGGGCTGTGCCAGGACCCAGAACTGCTCCACGGTCTGTGCCCGGTATTGGGGCTAAGGCAGGCCGGGGTACCATCATGGGCACTAAGCAGGCATTCCGGGCTGCCCATAGCCGTGTCCACGAATTGGCAGCCAGTGGATCTCCTGGTAGAGGTGGCCTCACCTGGGGCTCGACTGACTCGGACAGTGGCAATGACAGTGGTGTAAACCTGGCTGAGGAGCGGCAGCCCTCGAGCCCCGCCCTACCCTCCCCCTATAGCAAAGTGACTGCACCGAGGAGACCCCAGCGCTACAGCAGTGGCCACGGCAGTGACAACAGCAGTGTGCTGAGTGGGGAGCTCCCCCCTGCCATGGGCCGTACTGCACTCTTCTACCACAGCGGTGGCAGCAGTGGCTACGAGAGCATGATCCGGGACAGCGAGGCCACTGGCAGTGCCTCCTCAGCCCCAGACTCCATGAGCGAGAGCGGAGCAGCCTCCCCGGGTGCCCGTTCCCGCAGCCTCAAGTCCCCAAAGAAAAGAGCCACAGGTGAGCGGCAGTGCCGGCCCCTCCATGGGCACAGCACTCTACAGTTTATAGACACCCTGGGAGAGCCTTGATAGTGCGTTTGGTCTGCTGGATCCTGATTCCCCCTCAGCTGGATCTTGCAGCCCTGCGGGTTCCTCATTTAGAGGCAGCTCTGTGGAATACTCCTTTCTTGATTCTTGGGGGTGGGCCCAGCTTCTCTACCCTGGTACCTCACCCTGTGTGGTCTCCATGAATGCCAGGTGTGCATAGCCCTTGGTAGCTCGTAAGCAGTGGGGCCGTACAGCCCTTCCCAGGGTATAAACTTTAACCCAACCCTGGGAAAGATCTTCAGATTGCAAGCACGTGTGATAGTCAATCAGCCAGACACTTTCCTAGATAACCCCCGGGGCTTTGTTGTACGTAGAGGTACACGACCCTCTATAGTTTATAAGCAGTCCCATTGCGCTCCCTTCCTGACCCCACTCCATACCAGAGGCTGATCCTTAGACCCTGACAGTAAAGAGACAAGGGTTTGGGTTCGAGCTAGGCACTGGGCCCTGTGCTGGGCTCTCCCTACTCGGTGTCCCAGCTGCCCCAGAGTTCCTGCCAGCACTGCCCTGGCCCCTCCCCATCATCCAGAGGGGCAGAGAGGCTGTGAGTTAGAGCAGTAAGCGTTGACTGCTGTGCAAGCAGTCGTGCGGCTGTGCCAGGGATGTGACTCGACACCTGGGGTGTCCCTGGCTCTGTTTCAGGTCTACAGCGGAGGAGGCTGATTCCAGCGCCACTTCCTGATGCTGCTGCCTTAGGCCGAAAGCCCAGCCTCCCTGGGCAATGGGTGGACTTGCCCCCGCCCCTGGCCGGCTCTCTGAAGGAGCCTTTCGAGATCAAGGTGTATGAGATAGATGACGTGGAGCGTCTGCAGCGGCACCGGCTGCCTCTGAGGGAAAATGAAGCCAAGGTCAGGGAGGCTACAGTCAAGCCGGGAGCCCTGGGGTGGCAGGGAGGGCCAGCTGATGGCCTATCTGGGCCCCTGGAGAGGTGGCTAGGCAACCCCTGACCTCACCTCTTTTTTTTTTTTTTTTTTTTTTTTGTTCACAGCCCTCCCAGGATGTGGAGAAGGTAGGAACCAGCCTGGACCATCTCTGAGCTTTCATCCTGGTGCGCTTTGCCAGGGGAGGGTGACTGCAGGGACTCTTGAGGCTATGGCTGTCTCCTTCAGATTCTCCTCGCTTTACCTTGGGGGGTTGGCCATGAGTCTGTGTGGGCCCCAAAACGGGAGGAAGACTACTGTAAAAGCCAGGGAGCTGAAAGGCCCTATCCGAACCCACTCTTCCTGTCCCTTGCCAGCAGGGCCCAGTGTGCATCAGCTCCAAGCTGCGTCTAGCAGAGCGCAGGCAGCAGCGGCTGCAGGAAGTGCAGGCCAAACGTGACCACCTCTGCGAGGAGCTGGCTGAAACCCAGGGCCGGTTGATGGTGGAACCTGGGCGCTGGCTGGAGCAGTGTGAGTGCCCCTCTCCCTCTGTGGTGGAATAGGGGAACCCCCAGCCGGTGCAGGAGCCCAGACCCTGAATAGTAGGACCCCTGGCAGGTATAAGAGTTCCAGACTGTCCTTCCAAGTCTGTCCCTCCTCTGCTTTCAGCTGCTCTCACACAGCAGATGTCAGGAGGGCAGGATACGCTGCCCGGCTGACACTTTTCCTTGAGGAGTTTGAGGAACGTGGCTGCTGTTCTGACTTGTACCCTGACACTGTCTCTTTCTCTCCAGTCGAGGTGGACCCAGAGTTGGAGCCCGAATCGGCTGAGTATCTGGTGGCCCTGGAGCAAGCCACAGCTGCCTTGGAGCAGTGTGTTAACCTGTGCAAGGCCCATGTCATGATGGTCACCTGCTTTGACATCGGAGTTGCTGCCACCGCTGCTGTACCAGGGCCACAAGAGGTGGACGTTTGAGGCTGAGCACGGGGCCTAGGCAGGACATGCAGGGCCAGGAGTGTGAGCATGGGATGTAGGATGGAGTGAGGATATGGAGGGGGTTGGCAGGTTGAAGACGCAGGGTCTGTGCAGAACCAGGGGGGATCTCAGAGAGGAGACAGAGGGTGGGGAAGGGGAGGGCCAGCCAGTGGACAGAGAGCGCATGGAGATGGGAAGACTGTCGCCACCCAGACAGCCACGCAAGTGCCTTTAACTTTGAGTAGGCCTTTTCTCCTTTTCTGATTTGGTGCTACGGACTCACGACAGAACTCAGACACCAGCAGACAAGAGTCTCGGCCTAGGTGGCGGTGGCCACTCTGGCCAGACGAAAGCCAGTTTGTTTCTGATTTTTGCCTTCTTTACAACTAAGCAGTTTTGTGTAGCAGGGCAGGCCTGTTCCGGCCAGCTTTCTTTTAAGATCCGGGTTAATTTTCCTTTCCAGCAGCCTTCTCTCTGAGTGGCCTCTACCACACTAACAGGAGGTGTCTTCAGAGTATGGACAGCTAGCCTCGAGGCCCCTCCGCTCCTGGAGGGCTTCACTCCGTTCCTAGGACACCAGAGGCCACAAACTAGGGTTGGGCCACAAGCACACAATGCTTTCTTCCACGGCAGGAATTCATACCAAAACCACAAGCAAAAAACAAAACAAAACAAAACAAAAAAACCATGACGCGAACCACACCGCAAACAAAGACGGGGTGTGGGCTTTTTGTAAAAGTTCTGTTAGCTCCCTATTTTTGTATCATTTTGCCTATAAGCAAAGAGTTTGCAGTGGGAATTTGCAGACAAATGATCTAAGTTTTTATGGTTTTTCTACAGGTATTCCCAGGTCGGGGGGCTCTTGGCAGCTGTGGGGGGGCAGGCTTTTCCTGGGGGACGCTGGGGGGCACCATGGGGGTGGGGTGTGTGGGGAGGCTGTTCTTTTCAGATGCAGCCAAGGGGTGAGCCTGCCAGCCTGCGACACGGCCTGCACGCAGGTTCGTGCGCGTGCTTCCTGACCGTGGTGTATTTTCTAAGCGTCCAGACCTTTGTACAAATGTATAGATAACCTCTCAAGACCTGTTTCTATTTGTGACTAAAAGATGTGTCGATTGTTCGTGTGGTTCTGAGTTTCCTGAGCCCCTGAGGTGCTCACATTTTACCTCTCGAGGGGGGGTGAGAAGGCTGCCGGACATTGGGGGGAGGCGGCCAGAGGACCTGAGGGTTTTAGGGAGCTGTGCTTGGACTTGCTCTCTGACCGACCTTTCTATATGAGCTCCCACGAAGTCGAACAGACGGCTAGCAGCAGCCTGTGATTTCAGAAATCACACTTCTCTAACCACCGCCCCCCCCTCCCCAAGACCTTCTGTGACCCTAAGACCAAAGGTGAAGCTGGGAGCCAGTCTTGGGAGCCAGGTGGAGGGAAATGGCCCCTCCCCACTGAGAAACCTAAGAGACAAAGCTGAATTCCAGAAAAGGCTGTGGTGTCCTTTGTTCTTTGTCTTCCAGGGAATGAGCGCTGGGAGCCCAGCCGGACTGGCTCCTCCTATGATAGGGAGGCCTAGCCTGGGGTACCCTCTATGGTCTCACATTCCAACTTACCTACTGAGTTAATTTGCTTCTCCCTTTGTCCCTGTGCCTGGTCCCCTTGAAGGGTTCTACCTTGCTTCAGGCCCTGGGGTATTCCACTTTTCTTTACTCTTGCCCCTCCTAGTAGCCCCATGCCTGGGATACCCCTTTCTCTGGCCTCTAGCAGTATTTGTGGGGGCCTCTCCTTGGTGGCCCTGCTGCCGGGGCCCCTCCTTGGTGGCAAGTCACACCTTGTGTGGTCTCTGCATCCATAACTCCTAGCCTCGGTGGGGCCCTTGGGTGGGGTGGGGTCTGAGTCATCACACTCCTGCATGGTGGAGGGCTGGGCCCCAGAGAGCCTTGGGGGGTCCTTGCTGAAGAGAATAAGTGAGTGAACAAAGGAATGACTCTCCTTGTACAGGGCCCTGTCTGGGGCAGAAGCAGGCTCAGAGCAGACAGTACTCCGCTGTTTGCAGAATACCCAACAGTTCAAATGGAGTCTGCTCTGTGGCCACCGAGGGTCTGGCAGGGCCATCTCCTGGGCTGCCTTCCTCTGCTGCAGCAGGTGTGTGGGGCTGGAGGCACAGGCCAATTGGGAAGGTGCCCAGATTCCCTCGACCCCATGTCCTGGACTCTTCTGAGCCAGCAGCACAAAGGCTCTGAGAAGGACGATAATATTTTCAGCCAGCCCTATGTCATCCAAGACAAGTCCTTAGATTTAGATGTCCCATTGTACAGGGTATATTGAATTTCAGGGGGCTGTTCTCAGGAGAGGCGAAAAGCTTACATTATGTCTCACAGCTCAGTGGCCATGTGCACTGCACAGAGAGGTACTGTCTGCAGAATCAGAGCAGCATCGGGTCCAGGCGGTGTCCACTTAGAACGTGGGAAACGTCTCCCACAGGGTCCCTGGAATGGACTCTCCTCCCGGGCATGTGCCATTGGGGTTTTGCAGAGAGTGGATAGCAATTGGAACACCTCAGCTCCACTTACACCTTTCTGTCACAGGAGTGACAGAACCTCCATAGAGAGAGGCATCTCCAGCCTCGATCCCCAATCTCGTCCATTGCCAGGTACCTCTGTAGGCAAAGCCCAGTCTGTCAACGGCTCCTGGGTAAAGCCCACTGCCCACTGTCCAGACTTGAGGAGCGTGGCACTTGCTTTTTTTCTTGTTCTCCTGAAGCCATCCTGGGAGCCTAGCACAACCTTTCATCTGGGACATCAAAGCCCTCAGCCCTGTCATTAAGAGCTGGGAATCTCGTGGGGAGCAATGTGAATCCCTCTACGCCCATTTTATGGATGGGAACACAGCAGTCACCCAGAACCCAGCTCTGTAGTGGAAGCCGGGCCCATGGCAGTCTGCCCCGTGCCTACTGTAATGGGTCTGTCTGCATCTTCCTTAGGGACGGGAAAACTGAAACAGGGAGGAAGGGGCCGCTCAGGCTCCTGGTCCCATTTCTGCACACAGAGGAGGGTAGACCCTAAGGGAACATTCCCAGGGCATGCAGCCCAGGGAAGCCTGGAGTGGAGCTGTGATGCAGACCAACTTTAAGGGGTAACAGCCAGCAGGGACCTGAAGCCAGAGAGGCTGGGGCACCTGCCTGTGCCTCGTGCAGTGGGTACAGGCTTGTGGTGGGTCAGGCGTCAGCTCTCAGGCTCAGAAGCTGGCCTGGCACGTGGCCACATGCTTCCTTAAGACAAAGTGCCCGCCTGACTCAGCCTGCGAGTTGGAACCTGTTATGCTTGCCCCGGGCACAGAAGACCCAATGGGTAGGAGGGGCAAGGGGTTTCCAGGACACAGTAGGGAACTCCAAAGAGGCCAGAGCCAGCCTGTCAAAACAGGCAGGGCAGTAGCTGAGCTGCATGGCTGCACCCATTCAAGCCCCCAACGGGAAGGGGTGCTGTGGGTGTTGATCCCTGTGTAGTGTGCAGGGCCTGGGCGGAAGGAGAAGCCTTAGACTCAAAGTGCTTTGAGGTCTCTGGGAGTGGCCCCAGCTTTAGGGGGTCTACTTCATGGTCCTAGGGGAACTGTGAGGCCGGGTTTCATAGCTGAATCCTCCCAGGAGAACCCCTACATTTCTGAACTGGGATGGAGACACTTCCACTCCCAGCCTTTTACTCCTCTGGCTTGGCTGCTCCTTCCTGGGCTCTGAGCACTGGGACAAGGCCCTGGGATCTGCTCCCAGCAAACAGGAAGCTCACAGTGAGATCTCTCCCTCCTGACATTGTGTTTAGCCAGGCAGGATCCAGGCTGTTTCCACACAGGAAGCCCTGGAGGTTGGGAGGGGCTGGGAAGAAATTCCCTGAGCTGCCAAGCGGCTGGCTTTCCTGTAGGGTGGAGGCAGGATGAGGTATGGTGGGGTCTTGGTAGGAAGCTAAGAGCTACCCAGTGGTAGGACCCACTCACAGTCCCAGACTGGTGGCTTTAGAAACTCTCAAGTTATGAATGGGAACATTGATGTCCAGTCCCAGGGCCTGTCAGTCCTTCAGATAAATGCAGGGCAGAGGGTTTTCCCTTTTGCAGAATCCAGGGGTGCCAGGCACAGGGGCTAAGCAAGGAGCATCTGTTGTCTCAGGCCAGAGACCTCTGTGAGGTCTAGAGAGGTCCAGGTCTCTCTGAACCTTCTCTCCAGGCCATAGCTCTGCCCTGGGTAGCCCAAGGGTCCTCTGCAGGTGCCTTCCTTACCAAGGCTCATTCAAACATTGCCCCTACCCCCATCCCCAGTCTTTAAAGATGGGGTGAGGTGCAGGTCTGTGATCCCAGTCACTCTGTCGGCAGAGGTATGGGATCTAACATTTAAATCCTATCTGGATTTGAGACCCTGTCTCAAAATTTAAAGAGTGGAGAGCTGGGGCAGGAGAGATGGCTCAGAGGTCAGGAACAATGGTTGCCCTTCCAGAGGACGGCTCACAGCCATCTATAACTCCAGTTCTAAGCACTGCAGTGCCCTCTAAGGCAGGCGCACACACGATGCAGAGACATGACGCAGTAAGGGAAGGCTAGGGAAGGTGTTCAGTGGTAGTTTCTTAGTGCCTGTGAGGCCCAGAGGCGACCCCCAGTTTTAGGGAAACAGCAATGTAGTCCTTTAGTTTGTCTGTTTCTGAATTGTCCTTTTTAAATTTTACTTAGGTATTTTACTATGTTTTCAATTTTTTAAACTTACTTTTGTGTGTGTGAGGGTTTTGCCTGAATGCACGTCTGTTGCCTGTGCTACCGGTTTGCACTGCCCACAGAAAGGGTATCAATTCCCCCAGGACCGGAGCTACAGAGGTTATAAGTCACCACGTGGGTCCTGGGAATTGAACCTGGGTCCTCTAAGGAAGAAGCCAGTGTTTTCAACGTCATATCTGCCTTTCCAACCTTATTTTATTGACTTTTATTTATTTACTTATTTTTAGAAACACGTAGTCCAGAATTGCCTTGACTTCCCTGTGTGGCAAAGATTGATCTTGAATCCCCAATTCTCCCGCCTCCGTCTCCCAAGTACTGGGATATCAGGTGTGCCCCCATCTGGATTTTAGTTTTTATGTTTTATTTACTTTTCAAAATAAGCTCAGGCTGGCCTTGAACTCATGAACCTCTTACCCCTGCTGGGATTACAGTTGTGTGCTTCCACACTCAGCTACATAGAACCACGCTTAACATTAGTTTGTATTTAAGCATAATCTGAGGATACCACAGCACCCCCCCAAACCCCACATTGCTTCCCCAGTGTTCTGTCTCCCATTACTGTGACTGATGAGCCGGGGTGGTGGGGGGAGGTACATTATGAAAGACTGTGGCATCCCCATTGCCTTGGTTCCCCCTTGTCTTCCTTTTGCCCCAAAATTCAACCAAGGATGTCACATCAGGGTGACAATTCTGCACCTCTGGAGAGTGGGGGAGCCTTCACAGGAATGGTTGTGGATTCTGTAAAGGAAGTCCCCTCTGGTCAACTCCTTATTGACACTAGTCTGGACTTACAGTTGTTTATTTTCTGTTGTGGGTTCTGTCCAACCTCTTAGATCTATAACTAAAACCCAGCCTGGCTGCCCAAAGCCCTTGCAACCAGCTGATATTATTTCCTTGTCCCAGACTATTGCCCTGGGGACACTGCTGGCCTCCCAGAGGACCCAGGTATGGGTGATGGTGGATATAGGTCCGTCTTGTCCTTGTCTGGGCTCCTTGGGAAGAGGGGAGTTTCTAGAGGAAGAGACCATGTGCAAAAAGCAGGACCCCACCCCAAGCCTCACACCAGCCCCGATGAACCCTAGAAACTATCTAAGACTTGGCTGGGCCGTTCTTGACGGGAGCTCAGTACCAGCCTTAGGCTTCACGGTGAACTCAGTGGCCCAGAGTCGGAGAAGGGATGGAGTGGGAGTTGGCTGCTGGCCTCTGGGCAGGGTGATGCCACTTTAATTACTAGTGTGGCCTGGACAGCCCAGCCTGTCCCTGAGGCTGAGAACAGGAGAAATGACATCTCTGAGAACCCACAAGGCGGTCCCAGGTGAGGTCACTACAGCCACCTTCCAACTGTCGTCATAGTCACCTCGGGAGTAAGTTCACACTGGACGTGCTGCCTGGGGCAGCCAGGCCTCTTGCCAGTGGTTGGCTTGTCCTTGCCACCTGCCATCAGTGGGTGTTGGCCAGGCCATTTCCCGAACATCCTGTAGACCAGGCTGGCTGCAGGCCTGAGGTGGTTACCACTTGCTCTTGCTTTCAAAGCAGGAAGCAGCTCCTCCCTCTGAGGGTCCTGGCTGTACAGCTATGGAGAAAAAGAGACCAGTTAGTGGAAGAAAGGAAGAAGTCTTAGCCCACGGAGGGGACCTGCTATGGAGGCCCCTGGTGACGTAGGCTCTCTCCCAGGGTCCCACACTATGCTGGTGAGGACCAGGGAGGATATCTGAGGATATCAGGTGTGGGTCCTTGGCAGCTCTCCCTACGTGGTGCCTTAATTTCCCTCACTGTGGAAAGAGCATCTCTTGGCTGCATCCAAGTTGTCGTAGACATCACACACAGGCCTCTGTGCTCGGAATAAATCTCTCCACCAAGGATGACGGGCTGTATTTCTTGGAGCCTGTGGCTGTCTCAGGGCTGGTCCGCCTGGCAGACATGCACAGACGCTGCCCTCCCTGATTTGTGGTCCTGGCTTTGCTGGTGCCGGCTCTGGACATCTTTATGAGATGAAGAGGACTCCGCTGAAAACCGGGATGAGCTGCCACGAGCCATAGCTTGGCTGCCTAGGACAGGAGAGACTTTAGCAGTTAACTGTAGTGGAGTTCTTGCCTTTGCTGGTGAGAGGCTCCAGCGTTTCCTTTGCAGAAGGCCCTCTCATGTTCCAGTAACATTCCTGATCTTCTGTCTCACCTCACTGTTTCTGGGCTAGCCTTTCCTCGTCCTGGAGCTCGGATCAGTGAACACACCCACAGAGCCCATCACAAAAGGCTGGGGCTCAGACATCTTCAGCAGCCAAGAAATTGTTGTCACCCACGTACTGGACAGAAGCAGGCATGCGATCTGGTCATCCCCGCTCCCATGTTGTAGAGAGCAGCAGTTAGACAGCTCCAAGTCTCTAGAGAAGTGATGCCCAGGCCCACCTCTCCGGTGAGCACGGCGATGTGAGCTGTGCCATTTTGGAGGACAGTCGGCAGACGTGGTGCTTATCTGGGCCCAGACACTCTCTTTCCAAAGCCAAATGTGCCAGGGCTTCAGACCTCTTCTAACCAGTTATGGGCTGGCACCAGAGCCCAGAAGATCCAAGGCTTTAGGGTGTCAGGATAGGACCACATCTTTCTGGGTCATGTCCCTTAGTGTTCCCATGGCTCTGCCAGTAGCCCACTGCTCTGGCTAAGTCTCTGCTAGTGATCTCCAAGAAGTACTGTGCATGAGGAGGCCAGGGACTTCCAAGGACAGGAAGTTCCAGACCCTGCCGGAGACGTGGATAATGTAGGGTAATGTAGGGTGATTGCATGGCCTGAGCATGTACCCTGCTGCCTGGGAGCTTCTGCAAGAGAGAGGCAGGGAATGATTTCCTCCCTATGCCCAGTATTTAGCCTCTGCCTATTATGTTTCTCCAGCGGAGACCCACTGTGTGCCGGCAGCCAGTGGAAACAGTGTATCCTCACCAATCTTTCCGACAAGGCCCTGGGGACCCAGTCACCCCTCACTAGTGGTTTTCTTGCCCTTGGAAGGACAAGCATTTGCTGTCATGGGGCAGATTGGGGGAGGTATCTGTGGGGACACTCCTGGGAGGATGGAGATTCCAGAAGACCTGGAGTAGGTCTGTTACCCTCTGGGCCTCAGTGGGTCCCCACAGGAAGGAGAGTGGATTGACCTAGGGCCTGGGGAAGACAGTGATTCAGAGCTGTCAGCTCTATGATATGAACCAAGAGGACAGTTCCTGGGGACAGTAGCCCAGCTTCACCCCATTAGAGATGGGGTGTGGCCAGGGCTCTTTGCCACTGGCTATGAGTGCCTGCAAGGCACGGCCAGGGAGAGAGGTGGCCGGAGGGCCTACCTGGCAGCTTGTGTCACAGTGTTAGGTAATTCCCCAACATGCTGAGCTCAGGGCTCCAGGTATCAGTCTGTGTGCTGGTTAAGAAGCTGTCATGGAAAACAATGGCTTCCAGAGGTGGCCAGACTCTCACCAGTCTGTGTACACACACATAGATATGCAGAGGTGCACATTCTGGTCTATCTGCAGCCAGATTCCTACAAGCTATGCCTCTGTGTTTACTGCTGGGAACAGACACCATGACCAAGGCAACTCTCATAAGGACAACATTTAATTGGGACTGGCTCACAGGTTCAGAGGTTCAGTCCATTATCATCAGGGTGGGAACATGGCAGCATCCAGGCAGGCATGGTGCAGGAGGAGCTGAGGGCTCTACATCTTCCTTTGAAGGCTGCTAGCAGAGTACTGGCTTCCAGGCAGCTAGGATGAGGGTCTTAAAGCCCACGCTCACAGTGACACACCTACGCCAACCAGGCCACACCTACTCCAACAGGGCCACCCCTTCTAATAGCACCACTCCTGGGGCTGAACATACACAAACCATCCCAGTCTCCGTGTGCTCTTCCGAAATCAAGGGCAACATATCGCTCTCGATTGGTGGGCATTCCACTAAGACACTGAGCTTGGTAAGGGCTGGGTGGTGCCTGCCACACAGTGAGTGTTAGCGAACTGGGTCCGTGGGGCAGCACACATAAAGCACAGGGATGTGCAGCCTCCTTGACTGTGTGACCTGGGCTGGCTGTTCATTCGCGGTTGTGGTCAGTTTTTGTTTGCCTGTCTGTTTCAATATGAAGTCTCTCGGTGTAGCTCTGATTGTCCTGGAACTTGATCTGTAGTCCAGGCTGGCCCGCCTCTGCCTCCCGAGTGCTAGCATTAAAGGCGTGCATCACCACTGCCTGGCCCATGGTTCGTTCTAAATGTCAACTTGGCATTTGGGAAGACAGTCTCAATTGAGCAATTTGTCTTTATCAGTTTGGTCTGTGGGCATGCCTTTGGGGGATTGTCTTGATTATTAATTGATGCGTGAAGGACCAGCCCATAGTGGGCTGTACCATTTTGTAGGAAAGGGGTCCTGAACTGTGTCGGACAGGAGGGGATCTAGACGAGCTGTCAGCAGGTAGCGTGGTGAATTTGTTTCTTGCCGCTCGTGACTGTGTGCGGGTGATGTGACAAGCTGCTTAGCTCCTGCGTGACCTCCCCTCGGTGATGGCCGTTAACCTGCAACTGTAAGCTGAGTAAACCTTTCTTCTTCCCTACATTGCTTCAGGACAGGATTTTATCACAGCAATGGAAACGAAAGTGGAACAAACATCCTCTCTGAACTCACCTCCCAGTCTAGGGAATAGAACAGGTGCCCTGCTTACAGCAGGAAGTGCTGGGAATCAGGAAGTCTGTGTGGCCTTCTGTGTAGCTCTTCATTGTCATCACCTTGGAGTGAGTTAGTGCCCTCTCCTGTCCTGGCTGCTACCTGTCATCCCACTTCACAGTCCGGAAAAGTGAGATCCAGGGGACTGAGGGAGGGTGGAGACACTGTAAGCCTGGGCTCTCCACTCAACAGGGCTCTTTGACTATGAAGCATCCCCAGGCCAGTGCTCACAAGGTCCTCATGGTCAGCTGCCTGTCAGAGACCTGTGTGAGCATTGGTGTTCTCATGGGCACATGCCTGTGCATGCGGTCAGTACCATGCTTGCCTGGAAGTCCCCAGTTGGGGTGAGGAAGCTGGAGTATGGTTGGTCCCCTGTGCACTCTACTGGGGTAATCATCATGACCCAAGGTCAGGTGATGATCAGAGGCCCTGTCCCCGGCGCCTCTAGTTGTGAGAGGTGGAGACAGAAGGATTCTGGTCAATTTGTCCCTGACTCCACGGCTGCTCCTGAGAGATCAGTGCCGTGGCCTGGATGCCTGTCTTTCTGTGTCCCCAGGTCAGCTCCATCTCTTGCAACTGAGGCACTTGGGGGTGGGGGGAGATGGTACCCAAGCCTTGCTCCATGGGAGACACCTTCCTGAGATCTCTATGCTGTAAAGCAGGGGTCTGCCCCCAGCTGAGCGTTCACCAAGCACCTCACCCAGTCAGCCTCACAGCTTTGGGTGCTAACATATGGGGTGCGAATGCCAGAGCTACACAGGGCAGTTAGACTTGCAAATGAGGCCAGGGCTGAGGCAGTGCTGCAGAGTGCGGGATGTCCTCCCTGCTGACAGAGTGTGGGCAGTGTACCCTGGAACGCCTGGTTTCCTACTACCCCACCTATCTCTGAGGATGAGACCTCTACAGCAGTCACAGGAGGGTGAACCCCTGGGTGCCCTTCTTGAGGATCTGTTTGTTCCCCTTGTTCCTTTTCCTAGCTCTTCAGTCTCCTGGGTGTCTGTTTGGTGGCCTTCAGTTTGGCTCCCTCCTTGCTCTATACTATAAAGTTACCATGGCCCAATACCCAGGTCCTTCTCCCTAACCCAGACCTGTGATTCCATAAGCTCCTTGGTATCTGGTCGTCTGTCCCTCAGACATCTAGCCTGCCTCTCGTCCATGTGCTTTACCCTAGAACTTGGGCTCCCCACCTTCATCCCTGGAGCTGACAAGCCCAACCACATCGCCTGGGTGAGGTCAGGACCCCAGGCTGTCCAGGCTGGAGCCAAACTGAAGGCCACCAAATGGACGTCCAGGAGACTGAAGGGCTGGGAGAAGGAACATGGAGAAAGAACAGATGCTTAAGAAAGAACTCAAGGGGTTCACCCTCCCTTCATAGCTGTAGAGGTCTCAGGTTGTAGAGGGCAAGTCCAGGAAGGACCCATAATGATCAGGGGAGAGGGAAACAGTGGGTTGAAGGTGGGGTGGGGTAGCAGGATTTCTTCCAAGGAAACCTTCAGTCCAAAAGTTTTCTCTTTGTTTCTCATTCACAAAAATACAGTTGTTGATTTATCTTGAAATCGCACATGACCCATCGGTTCTGGTCATCCCTGGCCTGTGTGAAAACTTCCAGTCTCAGGACAGCCTGGGGTGGGGGTGGGGGTGTCACAGCCAGGCTGACCTGGGCCTGTTGTCGATATGCAGACGCTATATTTATTTGCGCATTATATGTGCACGCGCGACATGTATATGTGTGAGAGTCGAAGGACAACTTGAGGGAGTTTGTCCTCTGCTTGACCATGTGGGTCCTGGGAATGGACCTCAGGTCGTCAGGATTGGTGGTAAGCACCTTTACCTCCTAAGCCATGTTGCCAGCTCTACAAGGCTATTTGTTTCTTTTAAGAAAACAAATATTTGCCTAGAAGCCAGCTATGTATGCCAGGGTGGCTCCTGACTGAGGACACAGTCATCAGGGGTGGGTGGTAGGGGATCAGGGCTGGTGAAGGTGAGGCAGAACACTGGCTCTGGCCATCACGGAGAACCAAGAGCCCTCAGGTAGAGGCAAGGCCATGCTCTCCCGAATGCCCAACTTGCAGTTGTCCTGAATGGAGTTTGTGATGGGTCCTGGGTCGCAGGGCCACAGCACAAGTCCTGGAGTGGAGGGTGGGCTGGGCCTCTGCTCTGTCCTAGCTGGCTGGCAAGTTATTTTTCTATAAGCCAGGAAGAGGCATCCTTGCTCCTTGGAGGATGGTGGGGACAGCTGGGTAGAGTGGTCCTGCATGCTTGCACAAGGTGGACTCAAAAGGCCCGAATTCCCTGAATCTCCAAACGCAAGCTCTTAGCATGGCTGAGAAGCAGGTGGCACTGAGGGGAGCGTCAAAGAGTTTGATCCCAGAGATAGTTTGGTGACAGTGTGTGCTGGGGGATGGGCTGGGGCGGGGCAGGGGAATGCCAGTCATGTGTGAGAATGAAGGAAGCTGTGGGTCCTGTGATACCTCAGTGCTTCTGGTTTAGCAGCCGAGGTGCGAGTCTGGGGCCTGCTCAGCCCGAGATGCTTTCAGTGGTTAGAGGTAGTGTCTTATGCAGAGAGAGACTTTGTTTTATCCTCTGTCTCTCCACCCATACATTTATCCAACCACCACTCCATCCACCTACCCACCCATCCATCTAACCACCCATTAGCCCACCCACCCATCCATCCACCAAACTATTCATCTACCATCCCTTGACTCGTGTTCCCACCCATCCATCTACCCACACATCTATCTTTCTACCCATCCATCCCCCATCTACCCGTCCGTCTGTCTGGCCATTCACTTACAAACAAGCAGTTGTTGGAGAGGAGCCAACAAGGCACTGGCTTCTGCTGCCGCCAAAATGCAGTGGCTAAGTTTTTAGAGGTTGCCTGAGCCAAGCATTTTCCACTAAATGATGTAGAGTAGTTCGTGTCCTGACCCTGCCCCGTAACAAAGTCTCTGAAGTCTGTGGGGTTGACATTACATGGCTGGTAGCTTTTGTTGAATGAATTAAATCTGTGGGGGAGGGAGGGAAGTTGAACAGATCGAGGGTCACACTTAATAACTGATTTCATTGCGGATACATGGCCTCACTTGTCGGATCCTGTGAACGGTGGCCATAGGGCTGGCTGTGTGGATGGAGGCCAGGTGCAATTCGCAATCTGGGTGGTCCTCATCTTTCATGAAGTGTATGCATGTGGACTGCTCACTGGAACTCCCAGGATATCTTCGGGAGTGGGTGGGACAAACCAGAAGTCCGTCCATTTGGATGCTTATAGGCAGGGGAGGTGGTGGAGACAGGAGGGGGGTATACTGTAAAGAGGCAGAGCTTACCCAGGCAAGAGACCACTCGAGGGAATGGACGGACCAGGCAGTAGGTGCAGCTGGCTAAAGAGGGAGGGCAGAGAAGGCAAGGTTTGGTCAGGAGGATGCCTCAGGCAAGGGGTTCTGTTTTAGATTTTTTTTCTCCTCCTCTGAAGCAGAGGGGACCTCATTCCCGCAGCCCCATCCTTTGTGACAGGTGGCAGTGGCTTTTATTAGCGCCTGCCTGCCTGCCGCCTGCCTCATGCATGCTTACCTGACCCCCACTGACAGGTCCCCCGCTGAGAACCAGGCTTGGGTGGGGCAGCAGTGTGAGGAACCTTACTGTGCTTGTCAGTCTGCAGGACAGCTGCTGCAGTCCAGAACAGCCACTTTAAGCTTCCTTCTCGGCTGCAGAGAGTAACAGAATGGCAGCGTCCCGGGCAGGCTTGGGCTGTCCATCAGGAGGACGGACGGTGGCAGGGGAAGGGGTGGGGATTGCTGCTGAGGTGTCTTGCTGAGGATTGGATCCAGGACCTTGTGCACACTGAAGTGTGTGTCCTACAGCTAAGCAGTACTCAAGCGTTCATTTGATAAACTTGTATCTGTGCCTTCCTTCTCCCTGGAAGTAGACGGAGGGTGGTCTTTGGCCTTTGGAGGGCCAGTGCCCAGTCTCACGCACCATCGCCACATCTATCGAGACATCCTTCCTCCTTCCCAACCCATCAGTCATTCGGCAACGTATTTTCTATAATCTGTCCGTCAGCCATTGAGCCTTCTGCTATTGGGTAAGGGTTTCTCTTTGGCTTTTGTCTTCTTGAAGAAAAGAATTCAGCTGAGAGACGCGGTCTAAGCAGTTTATTTAGCAAAGAAGAATTGTCCAGTGCACGCCAGGGGAAGACTGAGACAGGCAGACCAAAGGCTGACTGACGACGATACAGTGGGCTCTGGGTGGCGGATTTCAAGAGCCTTTTAATGAGTATTTATAAGGTGGGTGGCACATTACATGGGCATAAGATGACCCTTTCCCTCTTCCAAATCACGGCCTATCAGATCTCCCTTCCAGAGTATTTCTTCTGAGGTTCAACAGCATGGTGTAAAAGATATCATCATAGTGAAGACAGGGTCTTGTGAGAACTCAGACCTTGCCAGGTTCATCCCAGGGCCTGTTGCCTGATGTAATAGGAGAACCGATTTGCCATTGAACCCATCCTACACTGTGTTACCAGCCCCTCTGGTTTAATGCTATATTGTCCACACTGGCCTTGAACACAGGACCCTCCAGCTAGCCTCTTGAGTACATGGGGTTCCAGCTGTGCTTCACCAGACCTAGACAAGAACAGCTGCCTTGGAGTTTACATTCAAAAAGCTCAATGTCCTGGTGCCGGCCGCATTGGGCAGGGAAGGGCTTCCTGGAGGTTTCAGGATACCGCTGATGCCATGGTGCAGGAAGCTAGCTCAGCAAGTCACTCTCAGAGCCCCTGGACACTGTTCTTCCCCAGACCTTCAGACCAGAGCCAGCAGCCTTGTACATAGGCATGTGTCCACACCGGTCAGTGGGAGTGTCTCAGCTGAAGGCACCAGACAAGGAGTCTTCCCGGGAGCCGAGCACAAAACGACAGCACCTTCAGCCGAGACTCTGGGCTCTGGTTCTTCAAGGACACACTGTGACAAGGGAGGTGACTGAATTTTACAAGCAGGATTGATAATGTCTAAGGTCCCATTTGGGGCTGTGTGTATCTCACACCTGGAACCTGCCGTCCACGGCCCTGTTGGGGTAAGGGGTACCTGGTGGTGGTCAGTGGTACGGGTGATGGTCAGTGGTATGTGACCCGTGTTGTGTGAGCTCTGGAAGCCTAGACTGCACAGAGGGCGGGCAACATGACTCCTGGATACAGGGACTTTGGAAAAGAGCCAAGTTTCACTTCATCTGTCTCAGTGATTTGTGAGGACCCTGTGCGAAGCCACGTCCTGAATCATGTTGGGCGTGTTGAACACGCATCGCCAACAGACTCCTTCCTAAATTACCTTTTACGATCACCAACAAATCTGTGGGCAGTGGGCATCTGTACCCAAACCCAGGCATTATTTGTGGCAGCAGACGAAGCATTAATTATTGATGTGCCCAGCCACCTCCTCGCCACCTCCAGTTAAAATTCATGGTCCAGACACTCTGCAAATATTGATTCTGACCCAAGTTGATGTTTTCCCTTTAACATTATTATAATGAGGGATAAAAATCAAATTGCCTTTGCTGACGCTCAATCATTCCTCTTTGCCACTCCTCATCGATCTTCCTTTCCCCAGGTTTTACCATAAATTATTCTATTCAATTAAGTAAACTCACACATAATGGCATTTTGCAAACTGAATAATTTATTGGCTGTTTGGCAAAAGCCAGGTTTGGGTGGCTTTATGTCAACTTGACACAGGCTAGAGTCATTTGGGAAGAGGAAGCCTCAAGTGAGAAGATGGCCCTCATCAGATTGACCTGTGGCCAAGCCTGTGGTGCATTTTCTTAAAAGAGTGATCGATGGCCGGGGTTGGGGGGAGGCAACCCATTGTGGGTAGCGCCATCCCTGGGCTGGTGGTGGTCCTGGGCTTTATAAGAAAGTAGGCCGAGCGAGGCATGGGGACATTTTTTTTTCTTGAGCAGTCCCAGGGACTAAGTAGGTTTTGGTTGTAAGAGGTGAGGCTGGAGCCGAAGCCAGCTGGTGGGTAGAGAGGTAGGATGAGGACCCTCCATTCCTCTCTGGCTAGAGACCCAGAGCCTCACCTCAGTGATCCCCTCTCCTCTTCTCCCTTCCTTATGCCAATCAAGTCATCCCTTGCTCCCACTGCCCACACTCACACCTTAGCCTCCCACAGCTCCAGAGTTCCCCCCAAGGGGGGCAGAGCCAGAGTCTCTCAAGCGCCCCTATGCACACAGGCCTTCGTCCCTAGCACTACCAGCCTAGGGGAGGAAGGACCATCTTCCCCTGCTCACTTGTCTTCCTGACGATTTCTATTGCTGTGATAAAACACCATGAGTCACCTGGGGAAGGAAGGGTTAGTTATACCCTACAACGTCAGGCCATAGTCCCATCACTGAGGGAACTCAGGGCCGGAACGCAAAGCAGGAATCTGGAGAGAGGAGGTGATTCAGGGCCGTGGGGGAGTGCTGCTTACTGCTTGCTGCCGTTGGCAGGCTGACTCCAGAAGTTGGCATTGTCTCTGTCCCCACAGAGTTGTCCTTCGATGAGTATCTGTGCCTCTGTCCCCTTTTCTCATGGGGACACAGATAAGCTGTTATCTTCCCTGGGGACTTTGCTATCTCAGTGACTTCTTTAAAGGCCTCACCTCTGGGTACACTGCCATGCTGAGGTCCCGGGGACAAGGCCTCCACATGGGACATTTGGGAGAGATTGCCCTTAGACCAGAACACCCTTTAATCATCATCTGTTCCCATGACTGGCACTTAGTGCTGTGGTCAAGCTGGCCTCTACACTAAAGACTGTGAGAACCAACTCCTAGCCCACTACTCAACCCCACGCACGGGACCCATCTGCTCCCTACCTCATGCCTGCTTAACCAAACCTGTGCCTCCTGTTGTCTCAGGACCTCTGTAGAAGCACGTGCTGAACCCAGAATAGCATTGGAACCACTGGACAGTCTGGCTTCCTGATGAGGAATCCAGTCAAGGATGTGTCTCAAAGTTCTGATCCAGAGACTCCATGGGCCTGCATTCTGTTGCTGGTCCTCAACATGTGGTCTCCACTACAAGGCATACCAAACAGGACTCATTCCTGTCAGATCATGCCTGTGGGAGTAAAGGACTACTCTCTCTCCGGTGGCAGGGGGACAGTCCAGGGCACTGGCTACCAGCGCTTCACTTCCGGGGCCTCTATTGGAATTGTACCCAGGACCCGCAGCAGAGTAGCAATGCTGTGCTGTGTGGGTGGAAGGTCTCTGGCTCTGAAGAGGCCGGATGTCAGAACCCAGTCTAAGGCTACTTCCCCCCAGGAATAGGGTGCGACCTTATTTTTAAAAGGTTTTCTTTTTTTAAATTTAATGTGCATTGATATATGTCTGTGTGAGGGTTTCAGATTCCATGGAACTGGAGTTACAGACACTTGTGAGACACCCTGTGGGTGCTGGGAATTGAACTCGGGTCCTCTCAAAGAGCAGCCGGTGCGAGAGAGAGAGAGAGAGAGAGAGAGAGAGAGAGAGAGAGAGAGAGAGAGAGAGAGAGAGATATCAGAAAGGAAGGAGCCTCAACTGAGAAAATACCTCCATGAGATCAGACTGGGCAAGCCTGTAGGGTGTTTTCTTAGTTGGTGATTCATGGGGGGAGCCTGGCTCGTTCAGGATGGTGCTGCCCTTGGGCTGGTGGTCCTGGGTTCTATACCAAAGCAGGCTGAGCAAGCCAGGAGGAGCAAGCCGGTAAGAAGCACCCCTCCATGTCTCTGCATCAGCTCCTGCCTCCAGGTTCCTGCTTCGCTTGAGTTCCTGTCCTGACTTTCTTCAGCGACAGGCTATGATGTGCAAGTGTAAACCACGTGTCTTAGTTAGGGTGTTACTGCTGTGAACAGACACCACGACCAAGACAACTCTTACATAGACAACATTTAATGGGGGCTGGCTTACAGGTTCAGAAGTTCAGTCCATTATCGTCAAGGCAGGAGCATGGCAGCATCCAGGCAGGCATGGTGCAGGAGGAGCTGAGAGGTCTACATCTTCATCCGAAGGCTGTTAGTGGATGACTGACTTCCAGGCAGCTAGGGTGGGGGTCTTAAGCCCATGCCCACAGTAACACGCCTGCTCCCACAAGGCCACACCTCCTAATAGTGCCACTCCCTGGGCCAAGCATATACAAACCATCACACCACATAAACCCGTTCTTCCCCAGCTTGCTTTGATTATGTTTCATTACATATTAACCCTAAGACAGATGGGATGCCATGGGCAGAGGGCAGCATTTTAACATGGGTATGTGGGGGATAGAGGTCACAGAGGCACACAGGGCAGTAAGGGTCAACTGGCCTGGGCTCTTAAGGAGCACATCCTCCTAGATGGTGAATATTCTGAAGGAATATTTCATGCACCCAGAAAGACTACCAACCCTCAGGAATATAAAACAGGCCGAACCTGATGCTATCCTCTGGGCAAGCCCAGGCTCCTGTGACAATCCTGAGGAAACCTGGACCTCTCTGAAACGTCTCTTTGGTGACCCAGGGGTAGGTTAAGCAGAGCTGGGTCTGTAATTGTGGGTAATTAGGGTTAATTTCTCTTGGAGCCACCAAGCTCCAGCTAAAAGCTGTTAGAACTAATTGCTTCCTGAACGAGCCTATCTTGGCACCGCTCCTCTGGCACTGGCTAGGGTGGGGCTGTGTGACCTTTCCTGGGGACCTTCCCTGGACCTCTCTGAGGCAGCCTGAGGTCCTGAGTTGGGGCATGAGGTGCTGAGGACCCACCCACAGCTCATCTCCTGCCGCCCTGCGTAAGTCATCAGAGTTAGTAGCACTGGGGTCTCAGAGACTCTGCCTCGGATTCAACCCTTGGCCTCCTCCTGCAGCACGGGGCAGAGGGTAAAGGCCAGGGAGGCTGAGGCAGGACCCCACAGGGAGGAGGGCCCTCATAGGGTGTCACCCTCAGGGGTGTCACTGCGGGGTGAAGCCCCGAGGAAATGGCTGAATGCACAGGTCGGGTGAACACTGGGGAAACTGAGTCTGGGGGGGGGGGAGCAGAGGGTGGGGCCCATTCTCTAGCTTCCCCATTTTGCTCAGGAATTCATGGTCACCAGGAACCCTGAACTTAAATTCAGATCCAGGGTCTCGAAGTGAGGAAAGCCACATGGGTGTGGCTGTTGGCTCTACGTCTGGCCTTTCAGAGACAGCCAGCAAGCACTTGGGCGAGCAGTCTGAGCTCACTTCCTCCTTCCCAGAGGACAGACAGGGTGTTGGTTTGGTGTAAGGGGCCCTCTGCAGGCTTGGTGGCAGAGAGCCCTCTGGGGTGCCCCGGGGAGGGCACACATGGTGTGCACATGTGTGTACAGAATTGCATGCTATAAGCTACTGAGACGGAGATGGTTGTGAAATGTTAATTACATAAACACTGAGTTGGTGCTGCCTTGAGGCTACTGAGAGCAAACAGAGGGCCACATGGTGGGCAGGAAGCTGCTATCCTAACGGGTAACGGTACCGAGTTTCTGCCGGCCACAGCCCTCTGCCTGTGGCCCAGGCAGCCTTAAGAGGCTCAGGCACCCTGCCTCCATCTTGAAAGTGCTCTCTGGAGCCAGGACCCCTCTGTGAATTCCTGTTTCAGCCTGGGAGCTGTACCCCGCCCGACCTAACTAGGCCTGGGGCTAGATCGGGGACAGGCTCTTCCCCTTGGTTACTAGGACGCTAAGTATAAGGAGGGATGTGAAACAGGCCATTTGGGGGTGTGGTGGGGTTCACAGACCTCCTTACTGTTCTTACTCTTAGCCACACACCCCCACAGTGCTCCGTTGTTACGATCCTTCAAGCACCCCCCCATTGTTGGCTTAGAGGTGTCTGTGGCCTCGTGAGTAGGGCGGAGGTAACATGTGCCTGCCTCTTGCCTGTGGCCCGTGAAATCCGCAGCGGCACCCTGGTGTGCTGGAGACAAGCACTCCATGCTGAACCTTCAGGGGTCATTGGCTGACATCAGCAGTCTGCGAACCCAGGGCGTTCTGGGCAGCGAAACGGTACAATCCAGTGATCCAAGGGCAGACTACCTTCTCTGGATTTTCTACTAAATGTTGAACAGCTTTGAGAGAGGAGGGGGGAAAAAAGCAAAAGGCTGCAGAAAGCTAATGGTGAGAAATTGCCCTGAATAATTGGATTAGAAACAGAAATGTTTGCTTTCTAGTGCCGAGTAAAGAAGGAAGGCCCTGCTTAGCTAGCAGACCTCGACTTAGACTGTTGCATCCACCCTTTGTGTGACCCCAGCCTTGGGTCTGAGAACAGTGTGTGACCGGAGGGGCCAGGTAGCTAACATATCAGCTCATTAGCAAAGAGCAGGCAGCAGATTGTGGGTGCCTCTCCCCCTGCTCCCAGCACCCCTCAGGTTGATGCAAGACTTTACTCATGGTGGGACGTAGTTACGAAACCTTTTTCCAGTCTCAAATGATCAAACCTCCCTGGCACTGAACCCTGGCACCTAACTGGAAAATGGACACTTGGAGTGCTGCTCAAGTGAGGATTCCAGAGGGGGCCGGGCAGTGTGTGCTAGAGACGTTGCTCTTACGTCTCCTTTCCTCCCCCACTTAGCAGATGGCCACTCGCTGTGACGGTGCAGAGCATGTTGGGTCCATCCCAACAGCTCCGAGAGCCAACATGCCTACCCCCGCATCTAGGCTTGGGCTACCCAGTGACAGGGCTGGTTTGCCCAACAGTGGTGTTCTGGGCATGTACCACTGCCTCCTAGGTGTTTGCTGGAGAGACAGGCTCTCAGAGGAACCATGTATTCTAGGTGTAAGACAGCCATCTGGACTAGAGGCCTCCTGGTGTCCAGAAGGACTGGCAGCTAGCAGTGTCACCCAGCCCTGCTCCCTCTGTCCATGAGTAGCTGTATGTGGCCTGGGGAATGTCCATAGCTGGGAGGGAATGGCCTTGGCATGCACAGCCTAGCAGTTCCCAGAGGGCAGTGGGCTGTTGGGCAAGGTTGTGGGTATGGTGCAAAGGTACCTTTCCCCTAACGTAGTCTAGCCTGCACTGTGCCCTGACTAATTTGTTTTCTATCACCATGACCAACACCAAACTGGGGAGGAAGGGGCTTGCTTGGTTTACACATTCCTAGCATGATCCTTCGTTGAGGGAAACTGGACTGAGAACCCAATGAGGCAAGTCCCTGAAGGCCGTGCAGGAAGGTTTGCTGTCATGGTTACTTTTCTTATACCAGTCAGGACTACCAGGACTGACCGGCACCACCCACAGTAGGCTGGCCCTTCCCACATCAATCAAAAATCAAGAAAATGCCGCACAGGCTTGTCCACGGGCCAATCAGAGGGAGACATTTTCTCAGTTACGTTTCCTCTTTCCAGATGACTCTAGCGTGTGTCAAGATGACAAACAAACAAAGAAACAGACATCAAGAACAAACAGCAAAACTAACCATCGGACCTCCTACAGACACAGTTCCATGGCCTCCTGTGGCTTCCCGCTGTGACCAAAGTCCCAGGGTTTCCCGACATTCCCTCCCTTAAAGACTTCATGAACCTTTGCTGGGGACACTCTAATAAGCCCTACTATTCGTGCTTCCTTCTAAAGTCAAGAGTTAGGAGGGTCCTTTGACCCCCCCCTCCTTAGAAAGGAATTTTTTTTATTATTTGTGAGTGTGTGTGTGTGTGTGTGTGTGTGTGTGTGTGTGTGTCCCCGTACAGCACTCATCGTATGCAGTCTTCACAAAGGCCAGAAGGTCGTGAGCCACCTTATGTATGTGCCTGGAGCTGAGCCCTAGTCTTCTGGAAGAGGAGCAGTTCTCAGAGCTGCTGAGCCATCTCTCTAGGTCCCTAGGGCTGGGCTGTTTGAGGTCTCTCTCTCAGGTTTATACATGACTCCCTTCTCCCTGCACCTTACTATGTATTGTCCCTCGGACTCTCACTGGGTTAGGGCCGTTCTGGTGATCCATTTTAGCTTACCAATCTTTAAAGGCCCTATCTCCAAGTGCAGGCAGTGCTGAGGTGACAGGGAGGTCCATGTACAACTCTTGGGTCTTGTGTGGTAACCCCAGCCCTGGCCTCTGCGCTCACAGGATGGTCCCTTCCTTCCGGGCTTCATCCTTACCTGCAGAGACCTCATCCTCTCCCGAGGTACCGTTGCAGATTCTCAGGGTGTGAGAACCACTGCTCCATATTGTTCTCATAGTTCTCTGTTCCTAAGCACATTCCCAAGAGACAGTAAAGGAAAACGTCCTAACTCTGTCCCTCCCAAAAACCTGGGCCTGTGACTGGGTGGCCTCAGACCCCAGCACCTCAGACCTCAGGCCAAACCTCAAACAAATACCAGACACCTTGGCTTTGCCCAAGCCTTTGAGCTGCTGAATTTCCTCCCGGTGGAGTTATGAGGCAGCCCGTGGGAGAATGGAGGGGGCCCACCTACCCAACCGAGAAATCCTGATTTTGGAGAAATGGATTCCTATGTGGCCCTGTCCTTTGCGGGTGCCCGCTGCCATTTTTTTCCCCTCCATGGTCTCTGCCCCTCCCCTAGGCCATCCTGCCAGGTTTGTCTGCTGTGGTAGGCACTCTCTCCTCCCCTTTACCTGCCTCACCTGGCATCAGCTGTTAGCCAGGAAGGAGTCACAAAGTGCTGCTGTGGCATGGGACAGGGGGAGGGTGGGAGACACAGAGGAGAAGGACATGGTTTTCTCAAGTGACAAAGGACATGTGCCAGGAACGTGAGTGTGGAGCCAAGCCCTTGGTGGACCACTGGGCTGGAGACTTTAGCAGGTGAGAGGTGGGCACAGAGCCTTTGAGAGAAGATCCCAGCTCACCCTTGGTGTTGAGAAGAATACATGGAAGCCAGAGAGACTAGGCCTCCTGGAGGCAGGCCTAGGCCAGGGCAGGGTCTCCTGGCATGAAGGGTCTCCAGGCCCTGCTCCCAGCTCTCTAGGCCGCAAGGTGTGTGAGCATGGGAACTGTATTTTTTTTTTAACTTGAATTTTAGATTTATTTATTTGTTACTTATGAGCACACTGTCACTGTCTTCAGACACACCAGAAGAGGACATCGGATCCCATTACAGATGGTTGTGAGCCACCGTGTGGTTGCTGGGAATTGAACTCTGGAAGAGCAGACAGTGCTCTTAACTGCTGAGTCATCTCTCCAGCCCAGGAACTGTCTTAGTTGGAGTTTCTATTGCTGTGAAGAGACACCGTGACCACAGCAACTCTTTTTTTTTTTTTTTTTTTTTTATTCTTTTCCGAGCTGGGGACCGAACCCAGGGCCTTGCGCTCTACCACTGAGCTAAATCCCCAACCCCCACAGCAACTCTTAAAAAACGAAACCATTTCATTGGGACTGGCTTAAAGCTCAGAGGTTCAGTCCATTATCCTCATGGTGGGAAGCATGGCGGCACCCAGGCAGCCATGGTGCTGGAGAGGAGCTGAGAGTTCTACATCTGGATTAGTAGGTCTTGGGAAGAGAGAGAGTGAGACGCTAGACCTGGTTTGAGCATCTGAAACCTCAAAGCCCTTCCCAGTGACATATTTTCTCCCAGGAGGCCAAACCTCCTAATACTGCCACTTCCTATGAGTAGTGGAGGCCATTTTTATTCAAACCACCACCACAACAATAGTGTGGCGGGTTCTAGGACACCGGAGAACTGAGTGGGAGACTTCTCTCAGGGTTGTACTGGGAGGCTGCCAGGAGGAGTTGGCAGCAAGGTGGGGTTTTATTAAACCCTGGCACCACAGCTGGAGGACCATGGCAGGAGGCAGGGGGGGCAGCTTGTGCATTGGGGGAGGAGGGGCTGTGTTGGGTGCTGAAGACGAGGGTATCTGGAGGAAGCCGTGTCTGGTTCTACAGGGCCTGAAGTATACAGCGTTCAAACGAGTGTCTGTTCTGGCCTCACACGAGTAGGGTGACTTGGATGAGTGTGTACGGAGGGAGGTAATGTGATATGAGAACCTGAGACAGAGGGTGGCTGAGGAGGCTTTTGGGGTCTGCTGAGCTGGCCAAGGCTTGAGAACAAGAGGGCCTTGGGAGCACTGCTGACCAAGGGCCAAAGGCATGGGGTGGGGCAGTGTGATTTCTTGGTAAAAGCACTCCTCTACACACATACGCTGTGGGACCTGAGGTCTCAAAGCCAGCTAGGAGCCCGGGCGTGGCGAGCCTGGCTGTGGTAAAGCGAGGCCTGGGGCTGCCTGGCCCTGCAGTAACAGACTCAAGGAATCTCTCCGTCTGCTTTGTCTTTGGCAATTAGGGCCAGAGACAGGACCAGTAGATCTACAGGGGTCATTGGATGTCATCAAGGATGGATGGCCCTTGTATCCTGGCTGTGTGGCTGGCCTGTGGAGGTGTCTACAGCCCATCTGGTGGCTGGAGTGTGCCCAGCTGGTCATTCCAGCACCCATGCTGGAGCATTGTCCCCCTGGACCCAGGATGGACTTCCAGAGCGAAGGATTAAGTTGTTGACGGTAATCAAGCTCCCAGCAAAGCCAGTTAAGTGAATTGTACGGATGGATCAATTGCATAATTGGCAGCTAGCCCTTCTCCCTCACCTCAGTCTTCCCTCTTATGGGGTCCCCGTGCTCTTCTAGCTTGTGTCTTGGGGGGCAGGTGTCCTGGGGGCACATCTTGGGAGGCCATTGAGCGGAGCCTCCTGACTAGAAAAGCCATTAAAGCAAATGGGTCCTGGACCATCTTTTGGTTTTCCCATTAAGTCCTGTTTGCTTCTGTTCCATGAAATGGTTTCCTAATCCTATTTGTGACAAGCCTGTAAGCCACAGATAAAAAAACAGGGCCATTTGCACTGAAGAAGTGAGTGGTACTGAGCCCTCCTTCCCCGGGATAATTTTAGTTCCTCCATGCTCCTGGGGTTTGAAATTTTTACATGGAGGTTTAAATATTCAAAGAGCTTGTAGGCCTCCCCTTTTCTTCTGCTAACTATTAGAGACAGATTACATTTAAAAGAGATTTAATTTGTCAGTTGTCTCGAACATTAACGGAGGATGAATTATGCCTGCAAAGGGGAACGCGTTGCCTTTGTCTCACTGGGCAAGGCTGTCCAGGTTAGCAACTGGCGCAATTAAGAGTTCAGTGCCACACTTCCGCCCAGCCTCTCCCTGGCAGCCTGAGAGCATAAATTACCTCTCTGGACATCTTCCTTGGAGCATTGCAGGAACCCTGCCCATCGAACTCCCCATTGAGAAAGTGAGTGATCAGGCATGAAGTCCTTCCCCTCCCAGTCCAGGTAGAGACCCTGGAGGAACTGTCCAGGTCCTCAAGAGGGAACCACCCTGAGCGCTCTGCCGGTCAGGGCTCTGTTCCTTGGCTCTGGTGAGAAAGCATCTGAATTCCTGAGTACATGAGTGTGAGAGAGTGTGCAAGCATGTGCTGGGTATCACCTGGGAACTCTGCTCTTGATGGATCTGGTGGCGGTACCCCCAGCCCCACCCCAGCACTGCCACCACTGGCCAAAGTGGTCTGGAGGTTCTTCCTTGGGGTTAGGAGGTACGCACGGGCCAATGTGGCCGTCAGTGGAGCTAACAGGAGATGTCATCTGGGTGTGAGGGGAGCGAAGGATTTGGGAGTGTTCTTCTGTGTTTCCCAGGGTGTGGGGCAGGGGGGAAAGAATCAGGGTACAGAGACCCAGAGGGAGGAATGGGCTCGAGAGAAGAGATGGACAGAGGCCTTTCTGGAGAGATCACTGGACCTTCTGGGTAACGGACAGAACACAGGAGCTGGAGAGAAGTAGCAGGGTCAAGCAAGAGGCCAGGGCTTTTCCTCTTAGGTGCAGGGATATGGATTAGGTCACGTTCCCCTGAGGGGCAGGGATACGGATTAGGTCACGTTCAGCCTTCACCATGTCCTCTCTGACTCCCCCAGAGCGCAGTGGGATTTTGTGGTGATGTAGGCAGTATCCCCTCCCCGGGTGGTAGGCCATGTGCGTGTGCTGCGGGCAGGAAGCTGGGCCCAAGCTGGGTTCTCCCTGCCCATAGCACTGGGTTGCTGTGGTCCTCCCACACTGTGGTGCTCCCACACTGTGAGGATTAATTCCCATAATCAACTTGACTGGATGAAGACACATCCAGGGCATTAGTGAGGCACACCTCTGCCATACCCCACGGCATCCCCAGAGAAGGGTAGCCCAGGAAGAAGGACCTGTCCCAGAGACAGGGAGCTGAGCACTGCTGTGCATCCCCCTGCTTCCTGGTGGTGAAAACAACAGTGTGAGGTGGCAGGGCCATGGGATGTTCCCGAATTAGGATCGCCATTAACCCTTCAAAGTGTGAGTCCAAATCCTCTCTTAAATTGTTTTGTCACAACAAACATGAGACAAGAAACTAATACACATCCCCACTGCCACCTCCTCAGGGCGGGGCGGGGCGGGCGGGGCCAGCAAAGCTCGGTCCATCGGCTCCTGACCTTCCTGTCACTGGCTCCATTGTAATGATGCCCCTTGTATCTGAAACAAAAGGCATGGCCTTAAGGGTGGGGCTCAGGTGCACGCAGGATTCCATACCCTGAGTATCCCACAGTCCAGGGTGGGGCGACGATGATCCCCTCTGGTCCCTCTTCTCTTCCACCTGCGCTCCAGTCCTTAGCACCCTAGGGAGAGTTTCTGGGGGCCTGCCCCATGCAGACCTTCCAATTAGAGTCTGTTAGTGAGGCCCGGCCCAGCTCAGGCACCTGGGCACCCTGAGGAGCAGGGATACGGATTAGGTCATGTTCAGCCTTATCTTTGTTGGGGGATCAGCCGGTGGGTGCTTTGGGTCCCCGGGGCCTCCAATTACAGCCCCTTAGAAGGAGGCAGCAGGGCTGGGCAGGGGCTTAGATGAGCCCCTAAGCTCTCCACTGGAACCCCAGCCTGCATCTGAGCCCCATTTTTGATGGTCTCGGTCTAGCCACAGTGCAGAGGAGAATGTGGCAGGCTTAGGGTGACTCCAGATGCCTGGCCCTGGTGGCTTATGGTCCCTGTGCTGGGAAGGCCTGGGAAGTCACAGATCATCACTCAGAACATCTGAGGACCCAACCTTGTACCTCAATACAGTGGCCTCCCTCTGGACATGCTGACCGGGCCTCACCTGACGGAGTTTGGGAATGTGTGTGCCCCACTGGGTGGCAGCTACTGCTGCTGTATGTTGGCTCAGAAGACGAGACAGGATGTCTGGGTCGGTCCTGTATTCATCCCTCTTACTGTTTAGACAAATACTTAGAAAGGGCACACAGGTGATAGGAACCCAGGCTCGGTGCACAGAGGGTCCCTTTCTGGCCATGTCGTCTATGCCATGGTGATACTACTTCTGAAAGTGTCTGAGAGCACTTTCGTCTGTTTCTCAGCTCAGACCCTCATCTCTTGTCCCATTGGCCCAAAGCTCTACGGGTCAGATCTGTCCTGGGAAACAGGGGAGAAGGGCCCAGGACTGTTGGACACCCAGGAAGGAGGCAAAGGAGGGTATGAGTGATCTGTTTGTAGTGTCGGCAGTTTCTCCCAGGTATGTCACAAATCAATCATCTCCTCTGTGTCTTTTCTGCCTTTCTTCCCTTCACCCCAGCCTTCTCTTTGGCTGTTAAATGGATGGGATTTCTTGGGAGGTGGGGTAGTGGGAGGGCTGGGAAGAGGCAGGCCCTGGTCTGAAGGCTCCTGGCTGGGAGGCTCCCCAGTTCTCCTAAGGCCAACATATGAGCCCAGCCAGCCTGCACACAGCTGCCCTGAGTGGAGCGGCCCACATATGGCCTCACGCAGCAGGAGAGCAGGTGTGAATTTTACGGGGTCTGATTCTGCATTCTCCTATTGAGCTGGCCGGGGGAAAGAGGAAGCTGGCTGCTGGCCATTCGTAAGGCTCCTGGCCAAGGCTGACAGTTTCTGCCACCACATGGCTCCTTGTTCGTGGGTACCTGCTGAAGGCCAAGCAGTCTGGTGATCTGGCCCAACTGTTAAGGGCCTGATTGGCATCTGGTATGGCCCAGCACTGGTTTGTCCACACCTCCTGGGGCTTCACCAGGAGGCAGTGCTTTTGGATATCACCAAGACTGTTGGGGGCTTTTTATCAGAGCCAGGTGTGCTGGCTGGTTTTGTGTGTCAACTTGACACGAGCTGGAGTTATCACAGAGGAAGGAGCCTCCGTTGAGGAAATGCCTCCATGAGGCCCAGATGTGAGGCATTTTCTCAATTAGTGATCAAGCGGGGAGGACCCAGCCCATTGTGGGTGGTGCTGTCCCTGGGCTTGTGGTCTTGGGTTCTATAAGAGAGCAAGCTGAGCAAGCCAGGGGAAGCAAGCCAGTAAGTAACATCCCTCCATGGCCTCTGCATCAGCTCCTGCTTCCTGACCTGCTTGAGTTCCAGTCCTGACTTCCTTTGGTGATGAACAGCAGTGTGGAAGTGTAAGCCGAATAAACCTTTTCCTTGTTCCTCTCCAGCTTGCTTCTTGGTCATGATGTTTGTGCAGGAATAGAAACCCTGACTGAGAGACACCAGGGATGCGTGTAAGAGTGTGCATGCAGGCCAGATGCAGACGTGGAGGTGGGAGGCAGACAGAAGATAAGGCAGATCACCTCTCAGCTTGGGATTCCCCGAAGTGGTGTCCACCCAAGATAAAAGATGGGCAAGAGGGCCATGAGCTCGTTCCTAGCAGAGGTGCTGGCTGGATTGGAAGACCAGGCGTGCCTAAGCTTCAGGGCCTTGTGGAGTTTGGGTAGAGGTAGGAGACAAGGGAGAGAGATCAGAGAAAGTTCTAAAAAGAGGAAGGAGATACCATATTCAGCAGGGCTAGATAGACAGCCCGTTCGCCAGGAAGATTCATCTTTGGTCTCTCTGTCACCCTGGATGTCTGGGAGGATCAGCCATGGGGAAGAACCCCTAGGAGTCAGAGGCTGGAGGCAAAGACTGGTATGGTTCTTGGGGCCCATCTTTCCCCTACTCCTTGGCGTTGGCTCCAACTCCTGCCAGACTCTGTTAACCCTATGGTCCTTGAAGAAGAGCCATACACATCCCCTGAGCACACCTGGTCTTCCAGCCAGCCATACACCATCATTGTGAACCCTGTCAGGACAGGCAGTTACTTTGGGGAGTCCTCTGGCTTCACATGAAGCTTAGTGGTGCACTCTATTAACATCGCCCCCTGCTGGCGGAGGTGTGGATGCTTTCCCTGGTCCTACTTCCCACTCTATGGTGCCCCAGGTGTCAGGACCTCATACCCAAGGACAGCTGGGATGAAGGAGGCAGGGAGGTCATGTAGGAAAAGGTTCCCCGTCACTGGTGGCTAGTCTCTCCTATCCATTTTCCCTCCCTCTCATGCATTCATCTACCCGTCCTGCTGTCCTGGGATATGGCTTGAGTGTTTCTCCCAAGACCTCATGCACTGACATCTAATCCCCATCATGGGGTAGTAAGGGAGAAGAAACTTGACCTAACTGTATTGTTTACAGGTGAGGCCTTGGGTGGGTGGTAGAATTAGATATGGTCTTCAGGGAGGAAGCCCTGTGGTCACATTCTGGTACCTTTACAAGAAGAGAGAGAGCAGGAGACCCACACACCAAATGATACCTTGGCGTGCTACATGTAAACAAGCCATTGCCAGATGTGGCCCTAAACCCGTTCTTATCAAAACTTACCCAACACTCTTGCTTCCTTCCCTCCCTCACCCCTCCTCCCTTCCCCTTCCGCCTCCTCCCACTCCCTTCTACCTATCACCTTTTTTTAATCACTCAGATTTGACAAAATCTTGTGTGGTTTCACACAAGTCATTAACACCTGGAGTTGTAGGCCATTCGAGAGGGAGGCCGGGGGCCAGAAGGATCCAGAGAAGGCCCTGGAACAGACTGGATGTGGCAGGTGTATGTGCACGTGTGTGTGTTTGTAGTAATTGTGCAAGTGTGCGTGTGTGTGTGTGTGTGTGTGTGTGTGTGTAGTAATGGGTACATATATGCATATGTGTGTGAGGTGATGGGTACATTTATACGTATGTGTGTGTATGTGTGTTTATGTAGTAATGGGTGTGTGTGTGTGTGTGTGTGTGTGTGTGTGTGTGTGTGTGTGTATGTGTGTGTGTAGTAATGGGTGCCTGACCAAAAACCAGGGATAATGGACAATGATCTGGTGGGATGGTGCTGGGGAGGTTGATAGTCAGCTTAAGGGAGGTCGGAGGGTGTGACACACACACACACACACACACACACACACACACACACACACACGCTCGCCCCCGCGCGCACACACACACACACCTCCTTCAGGAGGGGACACACAAGCGCTTTGGTCCAGGTTGCTAATCCTGGACATGTCTGGCCATGGGGCTCACCAGGGACCATCCCATCCCAGGTGTCACAGACCCATCGGCCCTGTGTGTGTTGATCTCGTGTGGAAGCTTGATGCAGGCAGGTGGCCCTGCAGTCTCTGTGGGCAGCCTCCAGCCCTGCTTGCAGCAGCTGCACCCAGCCGGGCAACAGTCACATGTCCTGAGCGGGTGTCACTTGGGGTTCTGAAGGGCAGAAGCCTTCTTCCTGGGCAGAGGCTGCAGTCTCTGACACAGGCATGCCATGGACAGAGCAGGCATCTGTCACTACTTCCCTAGTTGATCCTTCTCTTTCCGTGTCTTGTTCTGTCATGTGTCCATTCTCAAGGACCGAGGTGGACAGGGCTCGCAGTGGCTATCCAGCAAGGCCGCAGCATAGATGAGGGCTCTATGGCAGAGCAGAGGCAGAGAACAGATGTCCCGTGTTGCTCTGCCCTCCTCTACCTGGAGTCACCGGCTTCTTGACTTGATGGTTCAGGTTTTGGTATGCCTAGCAGCCATAAGTTTGGCCTCCTGGGGCTCTGTTGTCTGGGGGCCACGTCTCTGCTCAAGCTCTTGCTGAGCTAGGTCCTAATTGGGGGTCCTCGTTCTTCCCTTACGACTTGGAGTAGGAGCGAGGGACAGACACCTGGCTCAGTGCCCTGGATCTTGGGGTCACATGGGGGCAAGGGCAGAGTCTGGGGGTAACAGAGTAGATATTGGGCTGAGCTGGGACACTGTCTCAGGGCCACAAAGGGCTAGTCAGGTGGCCAGGGGCTGGCCCTAGGCTCAGTCTCCAGGCCCTGACCTTGTTGCACAGTGGTTTCGGGATAGCCTGGGTCAGGCCAGCCCTGGTTTGCTGTAGTTTGTTCAGTGGTTACTCACTTGGTGGGTAGGCACTGGGTACGGTTCAAGGAAACTCAGTGAAGGAACAAATGGATCCAAGCCCGTGGGAGGGAAAATCAGTTGGTCGAGGGCTGGTCAGTAAATTAGAAGGGAGGATGCATGCTCTGCTCAGGGTCGGGCGAAGGTTCCACACTATGGGGTGAGACAGGAGGGTGGGGTGGGGGGACAGCTGAGTTACTGCTCATGGCTGCCAGGCCTGGGAGGAGAGATGAGAGCCTGCAGCCCTGCCTGTCCTCTAGATGAAAGGTAGCCGGGCAGCGGAGTGCAAGGGAGGAGACGCCAATTACAGATGAGCACACACTCCCCAGGCAGCAGCCCGCCCCTCCAGGATCAAACGCTGCCCTCCTCTCTGCCCGCCCCGGCGGCAGCTCCATGTCCAATTATGAGTCTAACAGGGCGGGTGGCAGCCTAATGTGAATTCAGCCATTAGCCTGTCCCCAGCAACTCCTAATGAGCACTGCTGTGCAGTGTTCTTATGTGCCATGTACCAGTGCATGCATGTGTAAGTACACACATGTGAGAATACAGCACAGTGCACATGCGTGTGCATGTTTATATGTGATAATATGCCAAAGGCATGAATGTGTTGTGAGAGTACAGCACATATGCTTGTTTATGTGTGTCCACATACCAGCACATGCATGTGTGAATATGGTACAATGCATACACATGTGTTCATATGTGCCCATGTGCCAAGTGCATGCATGTGTAACTCTGTCTGTCCATCTGTCTGTCTGTCTGTTTACCTATCAGTACAGTGCAATGCATATATGTGGTGTGTGTATGAGAGAGAATACAGTACAATGCATATGCATGTGTGTTCATGTGTGCCTATGTGCAGTGTGCATGCATGTGTAAGTCTGTCTGTCTGTCCATCTGTCTGTCTACCTATTTTCAGTACAGTGCAGTGCATATATGTATTTTGTGTGTGCATGTGTGTGTGTGTGTGTGTGAGAGAGAGAGAGAGAAGAATATAGTACAATGCATATGCATGTGTGTTCATGTGTGCCTATGTGCAGTGTACATGCATGTGTAAATCTGTCTATCAGTACAGTGCAGTGCATATGTGTGTTGTGTGTGTTCAGGTAAACCAAGCTTGCCACCCTTTATGCCCTTCCTCACAAGATATAAACTTGCTGATTGCTGCATGAACAGACCGGCCAAGCCTCCTTTTCTCTTTCCCCCACACCCCACCTCCTTCCCACAGGCCGCCCCCTACCACCTCCTCCCACACCACAGCCCATCCCACACTCCCCACCTCACTTCACACCACCCACCACCACCCACCCCACTGCACCCCACAGGACACACTCGCAGCTCACCCCACCTATCCCCGACATAGCACACCCCGCACCATACCCCATACTCAGCCCATCTCATCTCCCACCTCACACCATACACACGCATGACACCCAACATGCACCCAAATCTGCACCACTCTACTGTGCATATTAAAACACATGCCATGTGTCCCATACACACCTCTGACCCCCATATTACACCCTGACCCACACCATACACCTATGCCCAATCCCACACCCTCTTTCCACAGCCCACATCACACCCAGGCCCTATTCCACCCAAGCTCCACCCACACCCCATGGCCACATCCCAGCACATCCCAGGACTGTGTACCCTGACCTTGTGGCTCTGAACCCGCTGCTTGCTTGCCTTATACTCGAGAGAAAAGTAGAATCTGGACCTAGAGGAATAAGCCTTTTCTTCACTTGGGGAAACTGAGGCAAAGTGAAAGTGAGGGTCACAGAACTAGTCATTTCCAAGGCCACCTCCCGGGATAACTGACTTTTTCCAGTCTCTCCTCACCTAGGCTTTGCTTTCCCCTAAGAATCAGGGCTGACCTAGAGATCCAATTCCTTAGAAAGAAGTCAAAGCCCTTGGGCGGACCTGCTAGGGGCAAACAGAAGAACCTGTTGACTCAGCTGTGTGGTGGCTAGCTGCCTGCTCCTGGGTTCAGGCCCTGCCCTGTCCCCTGTTGGTGTCTCCAAGCGGAGGGGCGGGGCCTGTCTTCAAGACCGCAAGAACTACTATCAAAACCTACAGGAGTGAGCAGCAGTTCTACTTCAGATCATCCCTGAGCATCTTCCTGCTGAGCCGACCGCCCGAGCTTTCAGAGATCAGGTCCATTCTGCTCACTGAGAGGCCTGGACGATTCCTGCCAGCTGGAATGGCAGGTCAAAGCTCTCTTTTCTGGAGGCCCTGGAAGGACGTAACCGCCCCCACCCCCCCACCCCTACTCCACTTGTCTCAAAGAGATGTTCCTTACTGAAGGCCCCCGACCTCTGTATGGACTCACTGGCGGGGTCAGCAATATGGGTTGGGGAGCCTCAGTACTCCATGTTGGTATCTAGCTTTGCCTGGGACTCCTTCTGCCCTGCCCCCACCCCCATGCCTTGTTATTATTCCCTCCCAGAGCTTGCTTCCTGCTTAGACTGGCTGACTTCGCTTCGACCCACCCCAGATGTGGAGTGGCTCCTCCTGGGTTCAGGCCAGGGAGACACTAGCTTTGTCCTGACACCTGCCTCTGGGCTGTCCTCTCCATGTGTGCCCCCCTGGAATCTAGGCTCTTCGCTCTGCATGCCCGGGGCCCTTATCGCTGCTTCCTGAGCCCTGATGATACCACTCCTCCACTCCTCGATACCAGGTCCTGCTGGGTTCTGACATAAGACAGCACACACACCACCGAGTGCTGGCACGGGCAAGTACCCATTGAGCTCAGACACACAGCAATTGAATCCTCAGGCTGACGAACATTTCGGCAAAGCTGTAATTAAAATGCACTTGGGAAGCACTTACTTGAGTCTAATTAGACCTTGGGTTTCTATGGAGACCCCTTTATTTGTAAGAGGAACATCCTCTCCTGTAGTTGCAGACCTTGGGCCAAGCAGCGGGCACAGACAGCTCTAAGCCATGGATGGCCAGCCTTAAGGGAGCCAGAATGATATCCTCTTCTTGGATCACTGGGTGACTCAGGGGGATCCAAGCTAACAAGATGGCTGCCAAGGAGGCATCCTATGCTCCTTGTTCCCCATTCTGCCTGATCCTCTTCAGAGACAGAAGCATCCGGGCTGAGGAGGTGTTTAGCCTCAGAGGGCCCACTGTCCCGGGCTAGAAGAAGTACCACCAAGACCACGGTGGTCTCCAGCCAGGCCCAGCCTCTCCCCGGGAGAGCCCAACTGAGTGCAGCTCTCTCACCTCACTATGCACAGAGTGGCTGGCTCCAAGGACCAAAACAGCCAGACAGCTACAGGACCTGGCACTCCTCCAAGGGAGTAACTACCCGCCTTTGAGGTTCCCTGGTTCGTGCTGATTAAGCCTCACAACACTGTCACACCGGTTCATGCTTTGTGGCAGTTAGGGCCTGCAGGGAGCTGGGAGGCAAAGGCTGACAGTACCTACAGGGGCCACACAGGTGGTCCCCTTGTTTTATCAGTGGGTAAACTGAGGCAGATCAGCTCAGGCGAGGAAGGACTTGGACCCACAGCCAACTAGTCTCAGAGCCAGTGGTTGGGAAAGGTTCGGAGGACACTGTGGGGTGTGGGAACATTCATTCAGGAGCAGGATGGGGGAGGAAGGGTTATGATCATGTATGCTCAGGTGGGGATTTGGCTTGGTGAGGGGGAGGGAGGCAGGGAGGAAGGGAAGTGTCCACTAGGAAGAAGCCCTGGGACACACTAGGGCTAGGACTAGGTCATCCTGAGGGCCTTTAGAACAAAGGGATTTCTCTAGTTCAAGGCCACACCACCCAGGTGCACAAGCTGAATCTTCCAGGTTCCAGGGTATCAAGGTGGCAGAGAGCCAAACGGGTACATGGCATGGGGACAGTATGACATGTGGGCACCTGTCATCTGCTCCATGATGCAGCTGAGGTGACAGAACCCCTTTCCACAAATTAAATAGAGGGGCTAGAGAGAGAACACTGGGTAAAATACTAAGAAAAAGGTGGATCTAGGGGCAGGGTGGTCCTCAGAGCCCAGGAAGGCAGGATATGTACTGGCAGCCACCAAAGCTGGGCTCATGCCCTAAGCCCCTGTCTTTCTTTCCCTGATGCTGGCTGATACAAGCCTCCAAGGTCAG
>NC_141539.1:137872500-137927500 GCF_021556685.1 Rattus norvegicus
AAATGATCCTTGCAAACCAAAACAAAGGTGAATGCTCGGTAGAAAAAGGTCTGGGAACATCTGCCCGGCGTGTAAGAAGCTGTGAGTTTAATGTCCAGTAGGAAGACGGGAAGAAGGTGAGAAACAGGCACTCGTCGTGAGAGAGAGCGTAAGGAGCAAGGAGGGTGGGCACGTAGGATGTACAACTGTGTACAACGTGTGCTTAGCACTATCTGTGCCCAGCATGTGAGGCGTCCATGCTGTTCCCAGCAGAGGGGCTGATGTGAGAAGGCCTGGCTGTGCTGAAGGAGAGGAAGCTGAGGGCAGCTGGGATTCATGTCCCATCCTAGGCTGAGGTGAACTAGGGCAACAATCTGCTGGTAACTTCCCAGGCTATTGCTGCCTACCCATCATCGTAGTTCCAGCATGCTCTGTTGTCCCAGTGTGCTTGTCACTGGTCACTGTCACTTGTCACTGGTCACTGTCCTACCATTTTCTTCCTTCCTTCCTTCCTTCCTTCCTTTCAAGAATTATTATTTTATGTATATGAATACCCTGTAGCTGTCTTCAGACAGAAAACACCAGAAGAGGGCATTGGATTCCATTACAGATGGTTGTGAGCCACCATGTGGTTGCTGGGCATTGAACTCAGGGCCTCTGGAAGAGCAGTCGATGCTCTTAACCACTGAGCCATCTCTCCAGTCCCTTGTTTTTGTTTTGAGACAGGGTTTCGCTATGTACCCTGGCTGTCCTGGAGCTCACAGAGATCCACTTTGCCTCGCCTCCCGAGCCTTTACCTCCCGAAGGCTGGGATTAAAGGTGTGAGCCACTATGTCCGACACCGTACTTATTTCCTAAATGATCTAAGTCAAGATACCTTCTCTGTGTCAGAAGTCCGAAAAGCACTGCCTGCCTTTGTAAATAAAGTTTTATTGGGACATAAAAAAAACAAACCAAACTTTTCCCCCCACTTAGAACTCCAGCCTAAAGTTCCTAGATCGTCAGAGAAAGAACCCTGCTCATAGGCCCTGTGCCCTGGCTGGGCCTGGGCTCCAGGAACTGCCCCCACAAGGGAATCAATGCTGGAGACAAACAGCCCCTCCCTGTCCCAAGGGGTGGAGTCCCTGTCACACAGACTGTCTCAGTCAGTAATTCAGACCTGTCACTGGCCTTAATGACACACCCACAGGGACAAGGATTCCCACGTCTAGCCGGATTCTGGGTGTAGCCCCTGTGCTCTGGCCGATGTACTGTCTGACTGTGAGCGGACCTGCCTCCTCTCTGAGCCTGGGTTTCCCACTATATGCACAAAGGCCACCCTGTGGGTCCTGACACACCTGTCCCCAGAGGCACCCCTGGAGCATGCGTATCAGAACTTGCCTCTCTTGCTTCTCCTGTACCTTCCTTGCTCTTCTTCTCGTGGAAAGTGGTTCTTAGAGGGCTACAGATGGAGCTTTGGGGCTTGGTCCTCCCAAGAGAGGTGGGGAGGGCCAAAGAAGGGCAACTGGCTGCCATCTTCTCCTTAACCTCTACTCTGCGGGCTAAACCACGGACTCCAGGGCACCAGCAAAGCCAGAGTCTCAATCTCCCTGTTCGTAAACTGACCTTAGGCAAGATAATACCCAAAAACCAAATATCCCTGGAACCCCATGTGCACATCCCACACACCACCACCACCCCATAACCTTGGTGGTAGAAGAGAAGTTCTTCGACCATCGGGCCTTATCACCATTCCCCCCTCCAGTCTCTGTCCGTGCACCCCACCAATGCTAGGGCTCCCAGGGCTGCTCAGAGAATCCACACTCTGCCCTAGACACATACTGACTTCAGGGGTGGAGAGAGAAAGGGACTGGGCAGGGGATGTGGAAAGAGGCCAGCTATAAGAGGGATCCTGGGTCAGTTCCCCTTCCTGGAAGCCAGGCCAGGGTCTTCCTGTTTTCCTGCCTGAGGCTGGAGTTTTAGCCAGGGCCCACGCTCAATACTGGGTCAGGTTGGGCTTCGAATGGGAGCCCGGAATGGAAGAATTCTACAGGCAGGCAGTGACCCACCCCTGAGAAACGGTATCGCAAATCTGTCTCAGGGAGTCTCGTGGGTATCAAAAGCCCACGAGGAAAGGTGTTGACAGCTGTGAAGTAGGATGTGCTCTGTGCTGGGGGTTTAAGAGGGGAGGGAGGGAAGGCAGCAAGAGGCAGGCCAGCCCTGGCCCGGCTGCCTGGGGTTCAGGTCCCTCCTCAGGCTTAGCAAGCTTCTGAATGCACAATCCCACCCACACAGCCCTCCTTTCCTTGTGAGAATGAGAGCAGTGGCCCTGAGAGGAGGCTCGGACTTCGCCACCAGGCTGCACTCCAGGGGCTAGCAGGAGCCCACCCGGCCCTACCCAACCCCTGCCCAAGAATGCACAAAGAGGCCATCGGAAACCCTACTGGATGCAGGATGGAAGCTACCCACCCCTGTGAGAACGATGGAAGCCTCAGTGCCCAGCCTCACCCACCTAGAACACGACGCCCAGGCCTAGGGGACAGGGAAGTACCTTAACTGCCTGCCCACATGCGGCTCTCAAAGGCAGCTCTGTAAACAGCCCAGCCATGAACACTGCCACCTTGATAATGACACAGGTTGTTGACAGTCACCAAAGCCCTGTTTTATAGAGGAGGAAACGGGGACACACCTGAGCTAAGCCTAGCAGGTCTGGCCACTGTCACCTGATAGTCCCTCAAACTCCCTGGCCCCTCCTCAATATCTCGAACCCTCTACTCAGTCCCAAACACTGGCGTTAGGGTCCCACTCCTACAGGCACAAACCCGCACTCAGTATGGAGGGGCTGGGCGGGGTATGTGGAGGGTACCATGGTAGAAGCCCCTTGTTTGGAGAAGCTGGAGTTCCAGGAACTAGGCTAGCACATGGAACGCTGAATAGTCGGCCTTGGGGAGAGCAAAGGAGGCAGGCAGAGGCTACAGAGAGGGGCAGGCTGTCCCCACGGTCCCTGTTCACCTCTGTTGAGGGCCTTCAGCAGGGCCATGGAGGCAGGGCTGGTCATTCACTTAGACAAAACTAGAGTTTGCATTCGGACTGCTTTGACTCCCAGGTGGGGTCTGGTGTGGTGGGCACATTTGCATGTTACCAGGGCAGTGAGAGCCTTAGAAAACCGGCTGAGATACACAGCTGCCCAGTAGCCCGAGACATGTATACACATGTCAGGGGTGCCCCTCTGAGCTTCCAGTGACAGCCCGATGTGAAACAGCTGCCGTGGTTGGGGCCCAGGGCAGGCTCCCACTGGGAGGGCCTCTGCTTTCAGATTGGGCTCTTTGTGCCTCCGTGGGCTCACAGGCACCCCACCTTGCATGTTCTCAGGCCTCACCCCATCCTGGAACTTCACAAAGCAAGCGCTAAGCTGGGATGACTGTCATGAGACCTTCAGACCTTGTGGAGCAACACCCCCAGGCGGTGGCAGGCCTGCCCACTCCATCCCCCAATGCTTCTGGAGAGAAGTCTGAGACTAGGAAGGGAGCCAGCTCCGAAGGGCTGAGCCACTCAGTCCGGGGGCCAGAGCTCTTCCCCACATAGGCCAGCTATGCCCAGGAGAACGTTCACAGTTTTCTCTCCCAAAACAAGCTCCTACTCGGAATCACCTAGGCAAGACCTCTCAGCCTGCCTCAACTCACTGCTTCCCTCTGGGCCCAGGCCCTCTCCCAAGCTGGACGTTTCATAGCTGCTCTGCGCCCTCCCCACCACCCCGGGGCTCCAAGCGAGCAAACGAGCAAAGGCACAGGCAGTGAGGCAGTCCTGTTGCTGCCTCTGCATCCCCCAAGCACTTGGAGGGAGCCCAGTACACAATGATCGTTAGTGCAAGAAATGGCTAAGGAAGGAAAAGAAAATGAACTTGTCAAAACTCCCGGCAAGGCGGAGTGTGGCGGCACAGGGCCATTAATCCCGGCAGATACTCGAGAGGCAGAAGCCAAAGAGACAGGAAGCTCAAGGCCAGTCAGAGCTGCACAGTGAGTGCAAACCAGTGTGGGCTATTGAGAAAGAACGTGCCTCCACGGTGAAAATAAAATGGCAACGAGCAAACCTGCACAGACGTGTAGACAGATGCAGAGGGCCCAGGCCAGCTCCTGCATCTGGAGAAACTGAGGCACAAAAAATATACCAGCCCATCAACCCCAGAAGACTCAGAAGCCAGCAGGAATGGCCACCACACCCTCAACCATCTGAGAATAGACCAGCCACCCTGATCCATTAAGTAAAAACAAAATTCTGGACACCAGGGACAGTGTGACCCAACATGGCAGTCCACAATTCAAGTCTCACCTTGGGTACCCCCAGTAAGCAAGTCAGCTCTTGTCTGAGCCGACTTCTACGTCCACTCCAGGTTTCTGTACATCAGACCAGATCAGTGGGCCAAATTTGGGGACCCCCTCCCCAGGTCGCAAAGCCCAACCTGCAGTTCTGGGTCCTGCTACTAAACTAGCTATTTGGTCCCTTTGGCACCAAGGTCCCTCACAACGTAGGCTCTCTCCAAACAGGAGCTACTGCCTATACCAGACAGGGGCAGGGGCTCGGGCACTGGAGGTTCTGTGGCAGCCCACAGCCTGCAGTGCAAACCGGGAGGTCCTGCTCCAGGGCCTTCTTAGTTCCTGCCATCTGGGGTCCAGACAGCTCCTTGCTAGCATTTTTCCAACCCAGCCTGGCTGGTGTCTGGCGCAAGTTAGTTGGAGCCACAAAGATCCTATCCTTCAACATCAGCAGGAAACTGGACAGGAGGAAGATACCCAGCCCAGGTCTGCCCCTCCGGCCTCCCTTGCTGGCTGCCCATCCGGCCCCCTCTGACCTGCTGAATGGTGAGAGGGGCAGGTGCCTCTGGGCTGAGCCCAGAAGGGGAACGGGGTGCAGAAAGGGTGCAGCCACTTCTCTGAAGAGGACCCGTTCTCAAACTTGTCTAGAAGCGATCCTGGGCCGGCTGCCTCCCACCAGTTCCTCCCCTCCGCAGTCCCTCCCCTCACTGTCCCTCCCTCCTCTCTAGTCTTCATGAAGCCAGGCCAAGAGCCCAGCCAACCCCCCCCACCAACACACACACACACACACACACACACACACACACACACACACACACCCTACCACAGGGACTGGGCGGTTCCCCTCAAAGGCTCCATCTCTGAGAGCCAGGGACCCCACCCCAGCTCCCCAACCCCCACCAGCCTAGGCAGCTGACCTGAGGAGGAAACGCCTGCTGCCTGACTCACAACCACTACCCCAGCCAGTTACTGTGTAGGCAGCCGCCTGTGGTGCAGACACACAGATGTGAAGCAGCAACAACGTCTCCCATTCTCGAGCCTTGGGCCTCAGTTTCCCTGTGGTGGCTGGGGGTTCTAGAAAGGGCTGGGTGTGGTGGTTCCCACCTGGCAGACAGAGACAGGCAGATCTCTGTGGGTTCGAGAGTAGCCTGGTCTACACAGCAAGGTCTAGAACAGGCAGAGCTACGCCGTGAGATCCCGTCTTTAAAAATAAAATTAGGGGTTGGGGATTTAGCTCAGTGGTTGAGCGCTTGCCTAGGAAGCGCAAGGCCCTGGGTTTGGTCCCCAGCTCCAAAAAAAAATAAAATAAAATAAAATAAAATAAAATAAAATAAAATAAAATAAAATTAGGGGTTGGGGATTTAACTCAGCGGTAGAGCGTTTGCCTAGCAAGCGCAAGGCCCTGGGTTCGGTCCCCAGCTCCGAAAAAAAAATTAAAAATAAAATTAGCATAAAAAACGACACAGGCACCCCCAGCACACCCAGCACGGCACCGTTCTAGCCTTCTGGCAAATGGCACGTCCTGCACCTGGAGCTGGGGTGAGGGGTTCTGCGTAAAACCGGTGTAGCCGGACCTTAGCTTCTACCCTCTTTATGTAGGGATTAGTGGGGGCTGAGAAACCCGTGTCCCTGGGCTTCAGATCTCAAGCCTCCCACTCTCGGATCTGTTCCCTCTCACCTCCTACGGGCTCCACTCTCAGCTCCTGCTTGCTCTAGGTGACCAGCAGGTGCCACCAGGTGTACTCTGTTGGGATCCCAGGCCAGCTGTGGGACCTGCACCTGCAGACAGGCTACAGCAGGCTCACACAGCCAAAGGGTCCAGGGCAGGGAATGGTCAAAGGGCAGTCCTGAGAAACACACCAGGTCCAAGATCGGCATAACAGCCCAGAAATGGGAACCACTGGGAGCGGTAAGCAAGACCCTCAACTGAGGTAAAGAAGTCAAGAACAGCCTGAGGTGGCGACCACCTCAGAGAGCCCCAAGGATGGGAGAAGGCAGGGGTCACTGGTGGGCAAACAGGCAAACAGGCTTCAGGGATAGCCTCAGTCCGGGCAGACTTCCTTCCCCCAACCTTGGCCTGAAAACCTAACGGTCATGGATGTGGAAAACAACTCTGTTTATGCAGCACAAGAAAGTTGGCTATGTCTGCTCCCCACCTCCTGCTCCAGGGCCCCACTCCCAGGCAGCCCTCACCTGGGAACTCTGTTTACTGCCTGACACCAAACCAAACTGTCAACTCTAGGTGGAGCAAGCCTGGCTGAGTCAGCAGGGAGCTGCAAGCCGGGGCAGTGGAGACAGAGTGAAGTGGGAAGAATGCTGTCATAGAGCAGGTCTCCTGCTGCCTCTGGGTTCTCCTGAGCCTGGCCATCAACCCAGTCAGCCCCCTCTACCCTTGAGGCCCATGGCATAGTGTCTTCTGACTCCCCCCTTCTTCTGTCCCTTGTCCCCGCCACCTGAGGATCTGTGATCACCACCCTGAGTCAATAGCCTGAGTCAGGGTCCCACCTCACTGTAGCCAGAGGACCCAAGTCGTCTGCTCTACCTGAGCAGGTCATGATCTCCACAAGAAAGCACCCCAGCTCACGGCACCACTGCACTGACGGCTCGGAGATGACAGGGCTTGGGGCGGGTGACGGTAGGAAGAGCCTGAACTCTGATTCTAGAGGGACCTCATGAGCTGTGCCTCACCCATATCCAACCCAGAGGGCACACTCGACTCTCAGCAGGCTTCGCCTACCTTGGATCCTAAGGATGCTCACACACCCCCCATCAATCCTTCATCCCACGTAGCAGAGCTCAGTGGTCAGGTTGAGTCTGTGGAGGGCAGTGGACCTCTGCTGAGTCACAGACCCAGGTGACTGGATGTGTCAAGTGACATCCACTGCACGGGCAAGTCTGCTGGAAGCTGCCAGGACCCCAGCCCTGCTCTTAGACAACATGGGAACTTGGCAGTGACCAGACCGGGTGGGGCTGGGGGCAGCTGCTAGTGACTCAGCCATGAGGGCATTCCCAGGGGATGTGTCACAGCACGGCCTGGGTGCTGCTGCCACCCGCCCACCCTCCAGCAAGGCCTGCCAATGAAGGAGCCACCCCAAGTGGGCTGGTGGCCAGGCATCTGTGATAGGCTGCCCTTCTTCCTCCCACAGAGGGTCCAGCTCTCAGGAAACAAGGACCACTGGGGGATCCAAGAAGGCATGGGGAGGGACAGGGCAACAGGAGCTCAAAGCCTGCAGGCTGGCTCTCACTCTGACCTCAAATCTGCAGGAAGCAGGGTCCCAGACGCTACTGGGAGGGGGGCTGAGTCACCTGCACTTGCAAAGCCCAGTGTTGGGCAGCCCCTAAGGGGCAGGAGGCTCCGGTTCAGTTGAGGCCCTGAGCTGTCTGAGCCTTCGCTGCCAACATTGTACCGAGGCAGGAAAGTGACTCGAGGTCCCCTCCCCAACCACCTCACAACACCCAGCCACTCTGCCCACCATTGGGATAAAAGGACTAAGTCTACAGCCAGGACCCTGGAGAGAGGCCCGGGCTCTGTCCTCTATTCTCACGTGTCCATGTCTGGGCCGGGTATGTACTGCAGTGTGCTGGCTGGGGAGGAGTTCTAGCAGCCAGCAGCAGGAGTGGCTGGAAGTGTTTCTGCCATGTGTGGGGTGTGGGGAGTGGGGAACATGGCCTCCCGCCCTAGGCCTTCTGGGCCCAGATCCAACTTTCCGTCTGAGAAAGTGCTTCTGACTATTAAATATTTATCCCAGCAAAGCAGGCAGGCCTTGGCTCCCTTGGCCTGTGACTTCCAAAAAAAGAAAAATAAAGGGAAACCCGGAGGCAGAGGCAGAGAACAGGAAGACAGGGTCCCTAGAGAAATGCCCTTCACAGGATGGCAGCTTCCCTTAGAGTGGGGTCCAAAATTGGGAATTTAATGTTTCCACCTATGACTCTGGTCCAAACTAAGCCTCCCTGGGCTCACGGATACACCCTTCCCTCTGTCCAACCCCACTTCCCCAGCCCCTGTCCTCTGCCCAGATCCAGCCTGGTGAACATAATTACTGTTGCCTGTGGTCTCCCTCCTCGTGGATTTTGAGCCCTCAGTGGCTCATCCATGTATCCAGGCCACTGCCCCTGAAGTTCTGGGACCTCTTGGGTACAGTGGTACCAGCCCTCAGGTACAGAGGGATAAGTGGACAGGCAGACAATGAGTGGTCATCTCTCACACTCGACATCATCCCTGAGAGTAGGACCTGCCTCCTCATGGGCAGGGAACAAAACTGGTGAGATCTTGGCTTTTATCTCCCGGGTGGCAGTGTGCCCAGGTAGATAAGGGTCTCACTCTCTCTGCCACAGCTCGAGCCTCTCCTCCCTAGCCAAGCCACCCCAAGCTGCATCTGAAACAGGAACATGTTCAGTAAAGGGTGTGGAGGAGATCACAGAAGGAAGGACATGGAGGGCTAGAGCAAAGTGCTCCCAGCAGGGGCAGCAACTAGTTTAGGCTGGGACAGAAGAGTCTGTCTAGGCAGAGAGGAGAATAAAGGTATTTGCACTACAGGCCCAGCCCAGGTGAGGTGGGCACAGCCCAGGTGAGGTGGGCACAGGAGGCTGGGAAGCTAGAGGATCCATCTGCCAGCTCAACCTTCCTGTCTACTCTCAATGCCTTTCTTGGCTGATAAAAGCAGATACAGCCTGTGGCTGGCTTGGGGAGGGCAGGATGAAGCCCAGTCCTGTCACCTAAGCCATCCAAATAACTTACTGGACAGTGGAGATGTACACCTTTAATCCCAGCAGAGGCAGGGGAAATCTCTGAATTCTGGGCCAGCCTGGTCTACAGAACAAGTTCCAGAACAGCCAAGGCTATGCAGAGAAACCCTGTCTTAAAAATAGAGCGAGAGCAAGAGGGAGAACGAGAGACTGAGAGCGAGAGCAAGGGAGAGGGAGAGGAAGAGGGAAAGAGAGAGGGAAAGGGGAGGGAGAGAGGGAGTGAGGAAGAGTGAGAGAGTGAGAGAGCAAGAGAGTGAGAGAGAGAGGAGAGGAGGGGAGGGAGAGGGAGAGGGAGAGAGGGGGAGGGGCAGAGAGAGTGGGAGGGAGGAAGAGCGAGAGCAAGAGAGAGAGAGAAAGCACTTGAGAGAGAGAGAGAGGAGGGGAGGGGAGGGAGAGAGGGAGAGGGGGAGGGGCAGGGAGAGTGGGAGGGAGGAAGAGCGAGAGCAAGAGAGAGTGAGAGAGCAAGAGAGAGAGCTCCGCATGCACGCAAGAGAGAGCAGAGCAGGTGAGAGGAAGAGCGAGCTATCGAGAGAGAGAGAGAGAGAGAGAGAGAGAGAGAGAGAGAGAGAACCCCAACATCTGCTTTTACTCTCACTTAATTCTAGCAGGAAGTGATCCTGGATGACCTCCATTGCTTCCCCCCTCAGAGCCTGTCCCACCATAGATCTATCCGAGCTGAGGCAGGGGCTTTCAGAGCCCAGCCCCTTTTGTGTCCTGCCTGGTAGAGCAGGGCAGAGCTGGCATGTGTCCTCACTGGGGTACAGCCCCCTCTCCCTCCCCCTGCCCCTCTCTCTCTGTCTCTCTGTCTCGAGCTCTCCTTCTCTCTCCCTCTCTCTCCTCTCTCCCTCCTTCTCTCCCCCTCCTCTCCATGGCAGCCAGCACTCCTGGGCACAAATGTCAGGTCTGGACCTTTACACCTCAACACCAAGGCTGGATGCCTAAACAGTTACCCTGACTCTATTCTCAAGTCACACCCTGGCCCCCAACCCCTAAGAAAGAACATCCAGGTGCCCCCTCATGATGTCACGGCAGCTAGGGGTTCCCTAGACCCAGCAGTAGTTTCTTGAAGCGTGCTTTTGGTCAGTGCCTATGCTATGCCAGCCTCATGCAGGTGCAGCACAGGGGCCACAGCTTTAGGACCTTGATTAGGTAATCACTCTGTCACTCTGTCTGAGGCTTAGCTATGTCTCTGGGAAGAAACCCACATGCCCCGAGGGGTATGACATCCAGAACCTATGGAGGTAAACATGCCGGTCAGGAGTCTTGTGTAAGGTCCATCTCAGTGGGTAAAGGTACTTGGGCATTCCTGGCTTGGGTGTATCCCTATACAGCCCCACTGCACCCCACCCACCCTCACCCAATCTTGGGAATGTAAATTCCCAGAACAGCCACCAGGGGGCAACCTCTGTGCAAGATCACTGAGACAGTGGTGGCTCTGCCCTGGGGTGCAGGAGGTGGCAGACAGCCAGGGATGGGCACCAGGGGCTAAGAGACTAGGTATACCTGGCACAGGAGGGCAGGGCACAGTCCATAGGGAGTGGACTACAGCTGGAAAAGGCCTAAACCCAATCCTCAACCCTTAGGGAGAGTCCTTGGGAAGCATGTATATTCCTGGGTCCCCCGTGCGGGATTGAGGACAACTTAGACATATCCCTCAAAACCCTTATCCTAAACGTATCCTGCCAGAGCTGCACTAGAGGCCACTGCTCTTACTCCCGGAGAGCAGGTGGACACAAGGAGAAACTGCTCCAAACGAATCAGGGAACCACCAGTTACAAGTGGAAAGAAACATCCTTGAGTATAGTTGAGTACAGTCTCGGGGGGGGGGGGGGGATGCAGGATGTGCGGGAAAAGTGGTCCCTAACCTGAACCTAAGAATAAGGAAGCCACTCGGGTAAACTGGAGACAGAACAGCCTTATGTCCTTGGGCTTTCTCCCTCTGGGAGGCCACTCTGTAGTGATATGGGTCAGGGGCAGCAAAATGAAAGGAGGAAGAAGAGGGGGGCATCATTCTCCCACTGCTAGCTGGACTAGTCAGGGCCCTTGGGCTCCCATCTGTGTGTGGGAGAGTCCCAGCAGGAGGACCCCTGGGATAGCAAAAGCCAGTTCTGGAAGAATCCCAGACCTGGAGCCACATAGGACAAATGGGCCTCAGGGAGGGTTATGGGAGCTCCACTCTGGGTACAGAGGATGGCAGGCAGGGCCACCCCTCTGCATTGTGAACGGCCCCATGGTCAAAACTGTCATCAACTGTTCTCCGCAAAGAGAAGGGTCCAGCCTGTACCACCGCAGAGGGATCTGGCCTCTACCAGTGCAGAGATGGGTCCAGTCTGTACCAGTGCAGCTCCTCTGTCCCCAGTCCCCTGGCCAGTGGTTGGCCAGGTGCCCTGGGTGTGGCCAGACTGCTGCATTAATGACCCAGAGTCTGAAGGACAGTTTCTTGCTACCCCACCCACCCTCCAAGACACCAGAGGTAAGCCCAGGCTAGGCCAAGAACCATCAGGTAAAAAGCACTAGGTACCCATTCTGTCCCAGATGCTCAGCAAGAGGGGCTCTGACCATCCTGGGGGGGGGGTCATTTCCCCTGGACTGGTGTAACAGGACCCTACTCAGGCCCCTTAGAAGGCCCCAGACTTCAAACCCAGCCCTGCCCCAGCCACACCTAGTTGGTCACCCACACACAGTAGCTACAGTGGATCAGCACAGCGCACAGCCTGTTAGTCCCAACCTAAGTCCTGGTCTAGTCAGAGATGGTCCTCCCAAAAGCAGGTCAGAGGCTAGATCTAGCAGCAGGTCTCCTGGCCCAGGACTGCCTCCTGCTCGCCTTGGGCCTGTTCCACCCAGTAAGAAACACACCTGCCTCCAAAGTCGCCTTACTAAGCAAGGGAGCGTCCCAAAGGGTTACAGGAGGCTCGTGATGAAAGGGAAGAAACAGACAGTGACAAGGAGAGAGTCCGGCGTGCAGGGAGCCACACAGAGTAATGGAAACCCGAAAAACAAAGTGAGCTAAAGAGATGGGGGAGGTGGGGTGAAAAGCATGAGGCAGGCACAAGTACAAGCGAGACGCAGAGACCCACAGAGCCAGCGAAGGTCCGAAAGCAAGCGAGACCCGCCCGCCCGCCAGCCAGCCCCTAGCTATCTCTCCTGCCCTTCCTGACGCGCGCAGTTGGTCCCGCACTGCGCGGCCCCGTCACGCCCGCAGAGCCCACCCGCCCGAGGGAAGCGGGCTGCAGGCGGGGATGAGGCGCACCGCTGCCGGGGGCTCCGGGCCAGGTAGGCAGCACCACGTGGAAGCAGTCGCACATCTTGGCGGCTAGTGGTGCGGGCCGGCGGCGGCCCTGCGCGTCCAGTCGCGGTCCTGGAGCTGATGCTCCAGGAGAAGGGCGGCGCCCTCGGCCTCGCAACCCGGTTCTGCCGCGGGCAGCCGGGCTGTGACTGCAGCTAACACTTGGGGTACCTCCAGACCTTGGCTCCGGCCCCGCCCTGGCCCGCCCAGTCCGTGCTGACCACTCCGCAGGGACGATGCGAGCAGCGCCGCCGGTCTCATTCAGCCCATTGGTTGCTGCAGTCGCGGCCCCGCCCACGAAGGCCCCGCCCCATTGGACCCAGGCCCCGGTGGTCCGCTCCACCCCTAGCTGACCTCACCCCTCCCACACCCCCACACTCCCATCTCCCCCACCCCCACCCGCAGAACGCCTCCAGATTACAGTTCGTGAAGTCCCTCCAGGGGCCACCAGATCCCTGCACCCGAAATCCAGAGTTTCTATACCTACAGCTTGGGGAAGTGATGAGGGAGCGCGGGAGTACAGGAAGATGTCTGCGACCTGAACTCCTGAGGAAAAGATAGGGTTCAGGGGCAAAAGAGGAAAGAGGGGCAGAGGATGCTAGAAGCCGCTAGTTTTGAGTGGGTGGCCCTGGGCAGATCCCCTGTAAGCCATCGAGGAGGACAGGACCAAAGCTGGAGACATCCTGCAGCCCCAAGTTATGATTTATCCTCTTCATGGTTTTTGTAGGAAGCCTGGCAGCTGGGGACCTGGCCATGGTCCCTGGACTGCAGGACAGCAAAGGTACAAATAAGGGGCTCTTCAGGGCAGTAGTAGACGTCTGGCTAGGGAGGGTCCCTCAAAGGTTCCTGGCGGTCTAGGGTGAGATGTGAGCAAAACAGTGCAGGAAGTATTTCTGTCACTGGAGAGGTAACGTGGGTTCTTGGGATGAGCCAGAGTGCAGGGGCTGGGAAAAGCCTGCTTGGACCAGGGCTAAGGGGGACTCTGTCAAGGGGCTCCAGGCCGAAGCCTGAGGGAGTCGTTCTGGAAATTAAGAGCAGCTGAATTAGTGCAGTGAGGTTGGGTGAGTTTGCAATGGTCCTGGAACATTCTGGTGCTAACTAAGGGGACTGGGTAAGGCCTTGACAGGGGAGGGCATGAGCTCACTGGCCTCTACTTGGGTGCCATGCAAGGGAGGGGAAAGGTCCAAGAGCTATTTCCACAAAACGAGTTGGCTGAGCCCAGCCTGGTGCAGACCTGAGGGAGAAAAGTGTTCCTGGCAGTGGGCTGGCCGTGCCGGGTGGACAGAGAGCTCTGCGCACCACTTTTCCTAGGGTGGGAGGATAGGGCGGGAGCCAGGAGAGGCTAACCTGTAGCGGAAGGGCCCCACGGACGCAAGAACAAAATGACACTCTCACGCCAGCCCACACACCTCAGGCCACGTTGGATTTGTCCCAGTATACTCAGACACGCACGCACACATGTGCACACACACACCTGCATACAGATGACCAGCACGACAGGACGCAAATGCATGTGCACGTGCACACGGTGTGCACAGTCTTAGTACAAGTGGGAACCGCCCACAGAAGTCAAGGCCCAGGTGAGCCAGTGTGCATCAGGATGACTCATTCACTCTAGGCAGTTCCCGTTAGCCGGGCTGCAGTGCTGGGCAACCTGCCAGCCACACGCAGGTCAGACAGACGAGAGTCACTGCTGGGAAGGAGCCCTGGCAGCCTTCTCCTACCACTGAATGGGCCACAGCCCTGCCTTGGTGGGACAGAAGTCTCACCCTCTCCCTGGAGAAAGGTCCTGGGTGAGGAACGCTGCCTTGTCCCTGGGTATGTGGCGTTCTGTGTTCTGGAGTGCATCTCTGTGTCTGCTGGGTAGGCTAGAAGGTCTCGGCTTGCCAATCCAGTGTGTCTGAATCTGGCTTCAGAGTCTGAGAGCAAGGAGGGCCTTGGGAAAAGGTACAGTTTTGTGTCACCAAAGACCTTTGGGTGCAGACCCAGCTGTGTCCCTTACCTCTGGGCAATGTAGTTCAAGTAAAGTGGCTTTGGGGTCCCAGACTCTGTGACACATTTGTCTAGCATGATCCACTTGGGGCTGTGGTGTCTCCCACTGGCTTTGTGGGGAAGCGAATATGACCCGAGCTACCCGGGTGCAAACAGGACAGGCCTAATGCTGTCGTGTCAGGGGCATGGTACTAGGTAAGGGGTACCTGGGTGTGACAGCACCTTCCCGCTTGACACTGTCAGTGTCGGGGTAGCATTCTTAGGAGGGTTGTAGTTGGAAACGTGGCCCCCTTGAGACACCAGAGGCCCCCTTGGTCTTCCTCCACTGGGAAGAAGGTACCACCGGTGAGAAGGTACCAGAATCTGGCCATGGGTGGCCTGAGTGTCTGCATCTTCCCAGATGGGGCTTCAGAAAAAAGCAAGAGCAGCTCACCGCCGCACGCACCTGCAGCCCCGAGAGTTCTTTCAGAGTTGGCTTAGGTTCTGGACCCAGGATGCAGGGTAGGAACCCAGGGACTCTCCTTTCTCTTACCTACTCCCAGACTCAGGGTTGGTAGGCGGGTCCATCTCTGCTGGGAGTCTAGCACTGGGGCTGCAGCTTGACTGTCAAGGCAAGGTGAGGACCTGACCTGGGGACTCCAGCTGTTGTAGTACTCCTGGACGATCCCACCTGGACTACAGGTCGGACTACAGGCGGTGTGAGGACCCGACACATTGGAGGGTATCTGTCTAAAGAGCTTTCTACCTCAGGGAAGAGCCACAGACAGAAAAACAAGACCATACACACACCACGGGCCACCTTGGATTTGTCCCAGTATACACACACACACACACACACACACACACACACACACACACACACACTCCTGTGCATGCACTCAGGTTCGTGTGCACAGATAAGTACAACAGAATGCAGGGGGCCACCTGCCCACTCCTAAGTGGTGTTCCTAGTACCTCATGGGCCGTGCTTCACTCACTGTGCCTTTGGAAGATCTCATCCCAGAGGCCAGGCTGCACCTATCAGGACGGACCAGCCGCAAGTCAACCTTTGCTCCCCAGGGCCCAGCTGGACTCGTCCGTCACCAGTCGTGTTCGGAAGCCTAAACCTAGCCCTGGGGTCACAGTGAAGGGGTCAGGGAAGGAAAATGCGTGTGGTGGGAAAACTGCTGTGCTCCATCTGCTGTCCCTTCCCCCAGTCTAAAACCCAGGCCATCTTCTGCTGCAGCGTGATGAACTGCCAGGAGTTCCCGGCACCACACCCACCACACCCTCCCTCCCCTGGAGACAGATGCCCTGCTGCTCCTGCAGCAGAGTCTAGCCCAGGAGTGGGTACCGGCTGCCCAGCGTGTGTGGGGGGATGACCCAACTCACTGCCACATCAGGCACACAGAGGCTTCTCACCCCACTCCTGAACGTCAGCTCAGGGGTGCTGTGCGGCTCCGCAGCACGCCATGATCTCACGCTACCGCCGCTGGGTCCCCGGGGCTGGAGGTATAGAAGGGGTGGGGCATGATCTGGTCATAGCTCCCTCACTCTCTGCCCCTACCCACCTGCCTGACCCGATGCTCCACTGCCTCTCTCGGGAAACTGGCCACGATGCCCAGAGCATCAATGATTGATGTACCCTGCAGCAGCCGCAGCCACTCGGCAAAAATAGTTTTGCTATCATCATGGCCGTGCCCCACCCAAGCCCACAGGAAGGCAGAGGGTGGTGGCATCTGTGGCCATTCTTCCCACAAGCCACCCTGCTCACTCCAGTCCTTTCCTCAGCTGCAGGTTCCAAGCCCACAGGTCCACGGTGGGAGGCCCCTGCTCTGAGCACCCCCAGTTCCCTGACAACAGAGGCCCTGCCTCTGACTGTTTCCTTCGTCTTCCCCAGTGCTGAGTACCTGTCATGTCTGGGCATGGTCCCCAAGTCTTCCCCATCCCTGTGTACATGTAGCTCAGAACATTGCCGGGATTAGGAAGTAGGGAGTTGGTGGGGCATATTGGGGTGTCCTGCTGTCTCGAAAGCAGTAGACTGAGAGGCCAACCTGGGACTCGGGGGCAGCTCTGGACTAGCCCTACTGTCCAGGATCCACAGGCACAGAGGCAAGGATGTGACCCCTCCCACTTCACTGGAAAATCCCAGTGATTTCTGGGACAGCCTGTTCAACCAGTCCTTACTGTCAGGTGACCTGGGAGGCACCAGGTTGATGGTAGGCTCTGGGCAGGGCAGCACCACCCAGAGAGGAAGAACTAGGGGCTAGAGAGGGAGGAACGAGTGAGGGGTTGGATGGCTGTCAGGGCTCTTTCCCCAGCACACTAGCTCTGCCCCGTCACGACCACCCAGGACTCACAGCCCTTCTGCTCACACCCTGGCATTAGGGGCCCCTCTACCCTCTAACCTACCCTGCTCTAACAGATCCAGGAAGAGCTACTGCCTTCTTGGTCCACCTATCAGGGCTGTCTGGCCTCCTTCTTCAGTCAGCACTAGACACCGTTAGAGATGCCTCTACCCTTTCCCCAGGGCTGCGCCTCTTCAGTGGGGTCTCCAGGGGTCACCCGGGTCTGTTGGTTTGTCATCACTAATGGACTGGGTTAAAATGACAACATGTGCTCACTCCGCCTGTCCGGGGTGCTGGCCCGGTTGCTGCTCTGGGCCTCGGGATGCTGTTTTCCTTCTGTTCTCCAACACGGGTTTTTCACACACCTCTCTCCACCAGTCTCTTTTTTCCTCCCTTCCTCTAGACAGGGTCTCACCATTTAGCCCAGGCTGGTCTCAGACTCACTGTGTAGTTTAGGCTGGCTTCTAACTTTTGATCCTCCTGCCTCAGCTTCCCCAGTGCTGGTGTGCCAGGCCTGAGCCGTCACGCCCAGCTTTCTTGCCTCTTTAGTTTCGTGCAGAACACCCATCTGTTTTATAAGGTCCCATATTCGTGGCTTCTGGAGATGTGAATATCTTTGGGGGGCATAGTATAGCTCAACGGTCACACAGATCACCCCAACATGGGCCTGTGAACCAAGAACTGGAATCTTCTGTGTTCTGAAGTCTTCCCTCAGAGCTGAAACCCAGACAGACTTGGGGAGCAACTAAGGGTGGGAAGACCTCTGCAACCCATCCTTTCCCCCTCTGTCCCACTGGGAGCCCAGGCCTCAGTGCTCCTGTCCTTCCGGCTCCCTGGACATCAAAGTCAGGGAGGGGAGTAGGTGAGGGGACTGGAGCATTGGGAATGGACAAAGAGCAGGACCTGCTGGGTCATAGTGAGGCAAGCAGAAGCCAGTGTCTGTAAACACAGACAGTGTCTGCCCCATCCTACTGGGCCACTGTGAACGCTGGAATAGCTGTGCCAAGCCATAGTCCTGAGCTCTCTGCCTGCTGGGCTCAGTGAATAGTGCCAGGCTGGTCTGCCCAGGGGAATGGGGAAGGCTGTGGTCCAAGACGCAGCGAATGATCTCATCTTGTCACTTTTAAATCAAATTTTCCAGTAGTTCTTCTGAGGATGCAGGGGATGAGGGACTGAGTAATTCACATGAAGGGCAGAGCCGGACCTAGGGAAGTCCAGGGGGAAATCTGAGTACAGAGGAAGGGGCTGAAGTTGGGTTTAGATGCAGGCCTGACCCACCTCTTTTCCCAGGGGAGATTGTTAATGGCTGCTAGTCTAGGGTGACTAAGGTAGAGATGTGACAGGCTGAAGGCTGACTTCATAAAGCTCAGAAAGGGGACAAATAGGAAGGGGCCAAGGATTTCTGTGGCTGGGGGCTGGGAGAGGGGCAAGGTTAGTTTATCAGGTCCCTGCAGGAGCCCGTGGACTCTGCCTGTCCATGGCCAAGACTGACCCTGCTCTGCCCTGGGACAGGCTGGTGACCCGGCCCAGATTGTGAGTACATGAGGGAGGACAGTGGCTCTCCTACTCTGCAGGCAATAGGCTCTCATTCTTGTACAAGGGAATGTGATCTGGAACTGGACTAAATCAGGGAGTTTTCCATAGCTTCCAGTCTTGAAAAAGCATCCTATAGGAGCACAAGGAACCAGGGCCTGAGGGTGTGGGATGACTCCGGGGCCAGGTATGCTACTGTAAAGGACACATCGGACACACAGGCATTGGGCACCATAATAAAGTGAGAACCACTGCCACCGACATTTGTAGGGTGGGGGAGGTAGTAAGGCCGGTCACCACGGTAGCAGGCTGGATCCCACTGCAGTGCAGCCAGCATCCTCCCCTCTGCAAGTGGCGTCCCGAAAGAGGCTGGAGAGGACGGGCATGGGCGGGGCGCTGTTGGCCACGCCACACGGTGGCGTGCTGACGACACTTGAAGCACGCCGGAAGCCTGCGGGCGCGCATCGTTGCCGGGCAACGCGCGGCGCTGGCTGCCGGCTAAGCTGGCTGTAGGTATCTCCCCGCCCGGCGCCGGGAGGCGCGTCGCGGCGGCGAAGGTGGGTGTGCGCCTTGTGGGCCTCTGGGAGCCCAGGACCCCTGCGATTGAGCCTCGGACCTGGTCCCGGAGCCCGCGAGACTCCCGTCTGGGACGCGATCCCCAAGCTCCCTACCCTCAGCCTCCGGTCTCGCAGTCTGGGTTCTGCGGCTCATCCACCAGGACCTACGTCTGCCCACAGGCCCTCCTTCGCCTCACTTGTTTGGCCCTAGGACACGCCCCCGTGCCGGACTGGTCCCCCTCGCGTGCCAGGCGGGGTCGACTCCACAGAGGCACGTGAACGCTCCCAGGAAGCCCTGGGCAACTCCAGCTCAGCAGCTGCATGTTTTCTGAGCAGCTTTCCTTCGGGTCGGCTGGCCTGGCCACACCAAGATGCAAGGCGGGCGGGAGGTGGGGAGAGAGTCAGTGAGTGACCTCGCAGAGGAACTTGGAGAGGGGTCCCTCCACCCGACAGCCGGAGGACAGAGTGGTGATAGTTTGGAACGGAGGAGGATCGGCTACGACGGTCCCGTGATTCTGCCGGACGCCAATGCTAACAGCTCCAGGCTGGATGAGGGTCTTTCCTCCAGCCGTCCACACCCAGGGGAGCTCGGCGGCGGGTGGGGAGAGTTCGAAGGCTTCCAAGAGTCTTCAGCTAAGTCTGAGGAGTTTTCTCAGTCTTTTGAACTCCTGGGAAGGGCCGCGGAATGTCAGCCGCTGAGAACCCCTTCCACACCTAAAGAGGGCGGTTCTTGCCAGGTGCAGCAGGGTGGACCCTGGGTGACAGGAACTGCTGCTGGCCCGTCTTCAGAGGTATTTCTGTGGTTGAGTGGGAAGTATTTAGTATAATTAGACTTTGCCCAGGCCTCTGTGCACTGGGGGTGCGGGAGTCTGGCTAGCTTTGGAGTTGTCTCTTCTCACCTAGTTTGTCTTTTTGCTGTGTGGCTGACTGTCCTCTGCTTAGGAGGAAGACAAGGAAACCTGGCACCAGCCTCCCTTAATCCCAACACTCAGGAGGCAGAGGCAGGTGGTCCTCGAAGTTCGAGGCCAGCCTGATCCACAGAGTTCCAGGACAGCCAGGGCTAACTAGAGGAAAGTCGTCTTGAAAAATAAACTAAAAAGGGACTCACACAGGGTCCCACAGCCCTTAGAGCTCACCACACCTTTGCCTTCTTGACTGCCTCCGAGACATTCTCCTCCCCAGTGTCTCACCCCAAACCACAGACCACAGGATAAGTATGCGTAGAAAGGAGGGGAAGGGGGCTGGGTAGCCTGCTACTGAGACCTCCAGCGAGGACCACGCTTCCTGAAGTCAGCTGCACCTTAACCTTTCGGAAATGAGCACCTTCTCCACCTTGATTGAAGTGTTAGGAAACAGCTGTGCATGATGGGAAATTTACAGATAAGACTGGGTATGTATAGGAAAGGGCACCCAGCTGGGCTGCAGCACACGAGCACAGGTGACACCCTAAGCCTAAACACCTGCCAGCCCCCTCTGTGCCACCACCTGACTCAGACTGTCCACAGCACCCCAACTGCCTCACCCTTCCATGCTGAAGTATGTTCCCACGTCGTTCACACGGACTTCTCAGCCCCTTCACATGGGAAGCGGGGAGAGCGTTCCCCCACGTGTCCCTGACACAGTTTTAGACGTGCAAGCCCATGGTTTTCACAACTTTTACACAGCCTGGAGAGTCTGAGGAGTGACGTCATTGGTCATCAGTGATGGCCACACCAGTTGAGCAACCAGGGACAAAATACATTTACATTAGAGTCGAGTGTTTGGAACGAGGTAACCTAATGTACACATCGCTCCTAATGTTGGGATGCTTTTCCTTTCCAGTCCATTCTCAGCTACGAGAAGGTTTTCAGGCTTGCGTTTCAAGAAGTCCCGGTGGAACAGGCAACCGAAGACGTTTGTTCTTTGGACCGTTTCTTAGAAACAGGCAGCGAAGAAACTGCACCTGTGCCTAGACTGTGGTAACGAACTTAGATCATAACCAAGGGTTGGTGCTGTGACTTCGTGTTTTGTGTGCTAATGTGGTTTCACAAAGCTTTTAGGATGTTCCTAACAATGTCCCTGTCGCACTTGTGGGCCACAGCATTCCAGAGGGACTGGCGGCACAGATGGACACTCCAGTAGTGCCCTGGTGTGGCCTTGACCGGCTGCTGCTAGGCCCCGTGGTCCCTGACACCCTGTGACCCTCAGCCCCAATCATGGGAAGCACCTTAGGAACACGCTGACCTTCAGGGTTACCTTGTGTGTGCTGTGTGTGCCTCCGGAGAAAGTCACACACAGCTGTGTTTGGCTGGCCCTGGAAGCATTGTTACATGCTCTCAACCGACAGTAACAATGTTAAGGGTCTGAGATGCTGAAGAGAATTTGCCTTGAGGCTCTGAGTGAAGAGAAAGTAGGGTGTGAAGGCTCTATCCCACGAGACCCAGGGAAAGCTGGCTGGTGTGCTTCACGGTCTGAGCAGGCCCGGGCATTTCAGAACCTTGTCAGACTCTGGGTTCTTGTCATATTTACTTGACCACCATGCTGGGCCAACCCAGAACCTGCCCAGAAGACCCTCCACAGAGGCCAAGGCTTCGACCAACAATGCCCAGCTGTCTGGCACTCCTGTAAAGCTTAGTCTACCGGGAAAGCCTGCCGTTGGGCATCCCCAGCCAGCTAGTGGTGGCTGTGCCACAGACAAGTTCTTCAGAGGCCGAGGGTGGCCCAGGAGTCAGGCCTGGCAAGGCTAGACACACTGGGACAGGAGGATGGGTATTACTTTAGGGCAGAAGACTCCTGTATGTTCAGAAACACTTGAGTGTTTGGAAAAAGGGAGATAATCCAGCATTTGTCACATTGTAGCACACAGCATTCACAGCCACAGTTCATGTTCCTCTGTGTTTCTTCACTGACTCCCTGAGCATGCATCCCAGTTTGTCTGTGTCTGATCTGTGACCAGTACGGTTGTAAACACTTGCTTGAATAACACCCCCAGTAAATGTGGCCTCAGGGCTTCTCCAAGAAGATACATAGCCCATGTGGACAGATATGAGGGAGGACATGTTGGTAATGAATGTTGGGTTAACAAGAGAGGAGAGCTGGGGCTGGGGGTCAGGGATTGTTTGGAAGGCTTTCAAGCGTCTTGTCATGAGTGTATCTTTCCCCCAGTTCCGAATCTAGGAAACTCTGGAGAGCCCTTCAGAACACCGACACCGTGTCTGCATCGAGGTGTCTCTGGAGTGAATCTCACTGCCGGGAAAACCTCTTTCCTGTCCTTGGCATAGATGCTGCTCAGAAGGTAAGGAGGCTGGGGTCAGGGGACAGCCAGTCTCTGCTGGCTGTGGTGACACGTATAACTGAAGAAGAAAAAGAGTTGTGTTGGTTCCCATGTGAGCAACTTCAGCCTGTAGTGGACTGGCTCCATGTTTCCGAGCCTGTGGTGAGGTGAAGGGTGTCTGAGGCAAGCTGTAGCCCTCAAGGACACACCTCCCATGCCACCGCACTTCCTTCAACCAGGCCTGACCCCTAAAACCTCCTTCACTTCTCAATAATGCTGTTGGATTATGACCCACTGGCGGATTAATACCATAAATATCACGCATGAATGCGGAGCCCTCAGGATCCGATCACTTCCGAAAAGCCATCAGCTGACCACAGGCGCCCAGCATGGGAGTGTGTGGGAATCTTTTCACTCTTAAGAAATGCCCACAGGGGGGCTGGGGATTTAGCTCAGTGGTAGAGCGCTTGCCTAGGAAGCACAAGGCCCTGGGTTCGGTCCCCAGCTCCGAAAAAAAGACCAAAAAAAAAAAAAAAAAAGAAATGCCCACAGGGAGGTAGAGACTGCACCATGCCAGCTGTACTGGCATGACACACTTGGGACTGGGTGGGTGGTGTCGAACAGAGACTGTAGTAGGGATAGCTGCCTGCTCCCAGCACTGGGAAGACTGTCTGTCACAAGGTCTTGCTATCACTCATTCATCAGAATGAGCCTGGAGTGTAGCCTGAGAACGGTGGGGTGTCCTGCCTACCTTGGGTAGCATGCTCTCCGTAGACATGTGCAGGACTCCAGCAGGAGAGTATACACCAACCTGCAGGAGGAGACAGTAAGCAGCAGGTTAGGAGGAGGTGGGGATGCTGGGTTGCAGCAGGGTAGTGCAGGAAGCGCTACCCTGTGGGTGGACGGCCCCTCGGTGGATGTTAAAGGAAGCAGGAGGAGGAGGAGAAGGGTGGGCATGGGGCGGGATGGGCAGGGGTGGGACACCTGCCGATGGTGCATGTAGGGCCAGGGTGGGGGGTGAGGGCACATTCTATATGGATATGCGGCATTTGTGGGATTGGGCGTATTTAAGACACCTACAGCAATGTGGTGGCTTGGCTTGGTGTTTCCCTTGAGAGGTGTTTGCCTTAGGTGAGGGTTGAAGCCACTGGGTGGCCCCCTAGACATATGGTGGTCCCAAGAAGAAACCCTGATACTTGATGTAAGAGCCAGTCAAGTCAGGGCAGAACAGCAGGAGAGAAAGGCTCGGGAAGTGGCCAGAGGACGGCAGTGGGCAGTAAAGCATGCACAGGTTAAGCTCCTGAGTTTCCAGAGCCATTACACCTCAGAGCGAGGCCACCTGCCAGAGGTCAGGTGGCAAAAGTCTTTTCATTCTTAAATATTCTGCTAGGGGTTGGGGATTTAGCTCAGTGGTAGAGCGCTTGCCTAGCAAGCACAAGGCCCTGGGTTTGGTCCCCAGCTCCGAAAAAAAGAAAAGAAAAAAAATATTCTGCAAAGTTTTCAAGAGGGAAACTTCAAGAGACCAAGACTGGAGGCAGCTTGGCCCTGGTGAAGGCAACAGTGTAGGCTGGTCACTTTATCAGCCCAAGGCCACTAGGCTAGTCAGGGAGTGAGTGAGGAGCTGGGAGAACACTCCCCTACCACCCACAGCCCACCTAGGAGATAGATCAGCCTGGCCTCGTGATGCAGGAACAGTTGAACCTGAAGGCTAGGAAAACAGGGTTCTGGAGTAGCAGGCTCCAGCCGGGCAGCTGCAGGCAATTGGTCTTCCTTGAGGTGAGGTGACCATGAGGATATTCTGTAGAGCAGTGTCTTAGTCCTTTTTCTGCTGCTGTAATGAAATATCCGAGACCAGATAGGTTTAAAACATTCACACATTCATGTGGGTCATAGTTCTGGACGTGCAGAAGCTGCTGCTACACCGGCTTCAGCTTCTTGATCCCTTACCGTGGCTCACCAGCACGGGTGAGACCCAGCAGCCATACCAGTTGTAGTCGCCATGCTCACAAAGACACTAATGCCACCATGGAGGCAGCATTCTGACAACCTCCTCTAAACTCAATCACTCCCCAGAGTTCCCCTCTATGTGCAATTAACATATGGGGGTAGGAATTCGGTTTACGGCACCTCAGTGTTTAGAGACACGTTCAAGCCACAGCTGGAAGGCTGAGGAGCCCAGGGACGTCAGGCAGGCAGCAGGCAAGGCTGGGAGGGAGTCAGTAAGCCCAACCCATGGGGGGCCCAGGGTGTTCAGAATTGAGGTTAATGCTCATGAAATGAAATGAAAGTGGTGGTGGTGTTGTAACGAAGGGTTCTTTCCTTAGAGCCTTTCTGGAGACCAGGGTCATGATCTGGAAGGTTCTGACTGCAGAAAGCCTGAAGATCTGCTGGGAGTCAGTGGTTTCCACCTACACCACTGCAAAGCCCTGATTCAGACCAAGGTGAGCACGGTCAGAAGCTCTTACAGGATCTGAGGAGCAGCTCTTCTCTCAGGCTGCGGGTCCTTCTGCAACCAGCCCATCAGATGACAGCAGGGCCCAGCAGGAAGGGAGAGCAGGCCTGTCTTCTGCTCACTAAGCAGGGATTTCAGGAAGGGCTCTGTGTGTGCAGGGGAGAAGGTGGTGAAGCAATGGCTGGAGGATGGATGTGCACAGGGGTCTGCTTTGTAGTGTTGAGGGGAATGGAGGAAAGAGGTCCCAAGGGTCTGTGTGTAAAGCCACCCTGCTGAGGTGGGCTGCAGCCTTGGTTGATATCATGGGGGCTGATGATGGGCTGTGTGGCACTCAAGAAGACATCATTTAGTTAGAACTAAATTATCAGGGCCTGATGCTAGAGGCCCCAGAAGACTGTATGGCAGCTCTGTAGGACAGGAACCCCTGAAGGAGGCTGCAGTTACCTTAGAGCCACAGGACGTGTACAATGGTCATCCTCCACCACACAACTCGGGTCAGTGCTCAACAGCAGCTCTGAGGGTGGGAACTTGTAAAACCCACCCAGGGCAGCTGGAAGACTCTGGTGGCCTCTGCCCTCAGCCCTCTCTACCTGGATGAGTCTCTGGTTGAACTACACGAGGGACTGAAGAGAATGCTGAGGGCTTCGGGGTATGGGTGTACCTCTCCAGGTTTCTCTAGTGTCAAACACTGATGAGCACTTTCCTCTCAGCTCTCAGGGACATCGGGCAGCAGACAGGGCAGCCTGATTACCTACAGTCTGTTTCTGAAGACACCACTCCAAGGGAATGGGCGCTACATCACCATCCCACAGAAGAAGATCTTTACTCCACGCAACCTGAAAATGGCATTCTTTAATAACAACGTCTGCTAAAGGCCGGAGTGCTTTGTACCTTTATGAGACATTTTACATTTTCTTACTGGTTTGCTTGGGTACTAGAACTTGAGAATTCTGTGGCACTGTTTCCCAGGGCCGTGTTAGTTTCCTAGGACCTGTCAAACACATGCACTCAGATCTGATAGGGTGCACAGAAGGAATGTCTTTGTGCAGAGCCAGCCCCCATGGAATTTCCGGGGACACCGTAGGCTGGCACCAGGTGCCTGTTGACCCCTACCTGCAGGCTCACAGTTGGACCCATGAGTTTCAGAAGTCAGAAGGTAGCTACTGATCACTGGCAGGAACATGCCCTGCGCCTCCTGCCCCCACCCCTGTGCTGTTTCCTGGGGAGTTAACCTGTCTCTGTGTTAGATCCTGCCATCAACAGCCTCAGGGACAAGCTTTACTCTGAGTAGGAGGGTGGGAAGGAGAACACACTGGGTGTCCTGGGAAGACAGCTGGATGAGCTTCCTTGGTCACCTGCTGAAACGGGTTCTACTCCAGGGGCATACACAAGCAGGCTGCACTACATTTTGTAAATTTTTATTAAAAAGAAAGGACCGTATAAGCCTGTGTTTTTGCTGACTCATTAGCTCTTGGGGAGGCCACTGTGGCTCTGACTTGCTCAGGACACCAGCCTCACTATGGACTGACCCGACCCAGTTGTCCAGGACCAGACAGCAGTCCAGACATGGGGACACATGGAGTGCTGCAACTGCTCCTGTCAGGAGGGGAGAATGAAGTGCCATTGAGCCTCTGGCCCTTACATGCAGCCACCACTAGGTGGCATATAGTGTGAGGCTTAGAACAAAAGGATAACCTGGGGCTTTTTGGTTTTGTTTTTTATTTTGAGGAAGCAGATGTTGGTTTGGGGGTGCCAGGTGTTTAGGAACGCTGCCTTAACTCTGTTTTCAGAAAGCAGCACTGACCAGCACCTAGTAAGAGGAAGCTGGAGGGGCTGGGGATTTAGCTCAGTGGTAGAGCGCTTACCTAGGAAGCGCAAGGCCCTGGGTTCAGTCCCCAGCTCCGAAAAAAAGAACCAAAAAAAAAAAAAAAAAAAAAAAAAAAAAAGAGGAAGCTGGAGCTTCCTTGTGGCTGCAGATACAGAGGTACGGCTGGCTACAAAGAAAGTGTGCAAGTCAGGTAACCGCGAAGAGAGAAAACTAGTAGAAACGCTTCTCACAAAGCACACAATGGCCAAAGCATGCTTGTCAGCAGCAGCCATAGAGATGCAGTCAAGCAGTCTCATATCCAGTCCTGCTGGGATAAAGACGAGCTGGCAAGAACAAGACATGCAAATTAGAACAACTCTTATGGGAAATGGTATAAAGATTCTCTCCCCAAATTAAAAACTACCGTGTGACCCAGGATCCTACCGGTCGGGGTTTATATAAAGGAAATGGGATCTGTCTGTGGAAGAACTAGTACGGTGTTTACTGCAGCCAGGCTTACGTGAATGTCCAAGATGGTGCCATCTGGGCTGTCCTGCGACGGGTGAGTACAGCCAGCCAGGTACAGAGGTGCACACGCTCTTAGAGTCGAGTCTTAAAATGTGAACTCCTTAGAGGCTGAGAGTCTGGCCGTCAGCAGGACCTATTGGAAATGGGGGTGTCAGCCAAGGGTACAGCCTCAGGTCAACAATCGGGAAGTCCAGTAAGAGTGAACACTGGGAGTATCTTCACCCTGAATTATGAAGCTGGGCACTGGAAGGCAGAGGGAGGTGGATCTGAGTTTGAGGGCAGCCTAGTCTACAGAGCAAATTCCAGGAAAATTGGAGCTATGCAGAGAAAGTCTTTTATACACACGTTCTCAGAAATGACCGCAAAGATTTTAAGTGTTCTCACTTCTCAAGTAAAAACCACCCTGGCAATGCCTCTGGTCACCACCAGCTCCATAGAGTTGTCCTAGATGTCTGAAAACATCATATACGCCATCGGTGTGTGCAGTCTCTGTTCACTAAGGCAGGGGTGAACAAAGGTAAGCCAGAGAGCATCCTGCAAGCGCTCTGAAATGCACCCTGCTCTTGGGCTAACAGCTTCAGGAGAGGTAAAGCTGCCCGGGAGCACCCTAGAGAATGTGAGAGCCAGGTGGGCAGCTGCCAGACAGCCAAGCCTGAAGTGGGTGCAGCACTCCCAAAGGGCACAGCTCTGAAAAGCAACAAGTCCTCCGAGCCCTTGCCCCTCCCACCCTCCACAGCAGGGTTGGCCAGGGAAAACTTGTCCCATCCCCTTTCCTTACCAAGAGCCAGGACCCTAACCTCACCCAGGCTCTGGGCCAACAGGAAGAGGCTTAGATTCAAAGCTTACTTGGCTGTTGGCTTTGCTTTAGGTGCTGCTGCATGCCCTGGACCCTCTTCCTACTCCTGCCTTCCACAGCAGTGACTTGTCTCATGTCTTCTACCCGGCTGAAAGGGCAGGCAGGGTGGGACCTTGGCAGACAGAGCCTGCGCCTCCTGGAGGCTGTCCTTTTAAGTACCTGGCTTGCTTCAGCTCTGGGACAGCAGTAAGGCAGCACACATGGAGCCCTAGAATGGGAGCATGCAGCAGTCTCCCCAACAGTGGTGTGCCTCACAATCAAGGGTTCTTTTGAGACAGGGTCTCTTTGTAGACCAGGGAGTCAAGTGTTCTTAATTTAGCAGCATTCGGCTCTCAACACGGATACCCAGAGTTAACACGAGACCCCCCCCTTCACAAACCTCCTACCTCTAAGGCAAGACATGGAAGTCAACTAGTTAACGAGAGGGAGGCAGGTGGGAACAATGACAGGTACTGGGTGAAGTTCATGTATTTGGGACTTTAATGTACAATTCATACATGCCTTCTCCCTCTGAACCCTTCCTAGTTAACATTTTTTTAAATATGACCTAGTTTAACTAGGTTGCATGCAGAAGTGTGAGTGGAATGTTATTTACTGAAGAATGGGGGGGGCCAACATATCAATGGCCACACTACTTAAGATGATACTCCCTTCCCCAACCCTTAACTTTGATTAGACCTTCAGAGAGTACCCAGGTAGGACCCTACCCTATCTAAATGTTGGGTCCAATCTTGTACCCATCTGGGGTACTTTACGAGGTGCATGCAGTACCGAGTATGAGAGGCTGAGCTCAGTGTGCACCAAAAGCAGCTGAGAGCAGGCTGCCAGGAGCACCTATGATGTTCCTAGTCTGCTACTGACCAGATGGTTACTCACTTGGAGGATCAGATGGATAAAGGCTGACACAGTCCATTTGCTGGATTCCTTTAATAAAGTGAGGTTTACATTGTTGATAGTGAAGAACAGTCATAACACATACAAAATAAAACCTCTTAGGCTCAGGTGGGGACGTCCAAAAGAACAGCACAAGAGAAACAAAAGCATGGTGGGGTGGGGGTGGGGTCTGACATGTGATCTGGTTATCGGGACCATGAGACCCAAGCAGACAGCATGGGGCCACCCCAGGATGGAGGAGCACTAAGTTACAGAATCAGATTGTTTTTAACCTTAAAATGTTCAAGCACCATTTTAAAGCAAGCAAGCACAGGTACTCCTATTGAGCACATGGTGGGCTGCACACCCTTTCTAAGCACACACATGCCCGGCACCCTGCAGTCTCCACGCATACTCTTGACATGTAGCATGTGGTGCTGGTTGTTGTTGGGATGTCGTGTCCTCGTGTCACACAGTGCTGGGCTGGGGACCCAAGGACAAGACCTGCAATAAGGCACTGCCTCACCACAGTCTCTGAAGAACGGTGTTGTGATTTCCAGACAGAAGACCTTAGCCCTCAGTGCGTTTACATATAAATAGGCATAAATAAAACCACCCTGCACAGGAAAGCCTGGGAAGACAGCTCTTACAGACAGACCCAGTGAGGGAGGAGGGAGCAGTGGGGCTGGGCATGGTTCCCTTCAAGCGCTCTACTGGAATGTAGACCATAATGGAGCCTCTCATGTAAACACCTGGCCGGCTACATTTACAGTTGCCTTGGAAGTGTAGAGACTCAAAGTTTTCTATTTAAACCTTAAAAATGACACACCAATCGTATTTAGGTTATAAATGTTTCTAATGTAGCAGCAGAGGATGTTTGTAGAAAAAATATACTTTTAAGAAAATAGCTGAAAAAAATCTAAAGTATAAAAAGTTTAAAAAATATATCTTAAGACAAAATATTGCCCAAAACATATAAAACTTAATTTTAGAAAGTTCACCTATCTAATTTAAAATAGACTAGACACAGCTGTGGCCCACCATCCTCCAGTCACCCCAGTGTCACACACAGGATAATGAGCCCAGAGCCTTCAGCGAGCGAGCTAGCTCAGTTCCTTGAGATGCATCCGTTCTGTCCTCCCCAGGAACTAACTAGCCCTGAGGCAGCTCCAGGGCTGCGATCCTTGCAGAGGAAAATCTGTCCCAGATATTTCATAGTCAGACAGAGGTGGAGACCCTGGCTCAAGAGTCAGAGCCCCTCTTAGGACAAGTGCTTGTCTGTCTCTGGGTCACCGCACATGGAGCTCCATGGGGGAGTGGTGGCCTTGTCCTTGGCCCACTGGGGTGTCCTCTCAGGTCTCCACCAGAATCTCTACGACGTGGTCCAGTTCAGCCAGGTCAGACTTGCAAGTGGAGCTGGGAGGAGGGGCGGCTGCAGTAAAGCTCTCAAGACCATTGCAGAGACTGGACTTGGTCCCAGTCATCATTCCTGTTAGCACTGTGTCCAGGTCATAGTAGGAGCTGTCCACATCTGAGAAGAGTTCCTCCACTGAACTGGAGTTTTTGTTCTCCAGGGTCTCAAATATCTGGTCCAGGGACTTCTGAAGGCTTCCCCGGTTTTCTTGTGGGTTGTCCATCTCCCAGAGGCTGCTCTGAGGGTTCCTTTGCCCCTGTGCTGAGCCAACGATGGGAAGCTCGGAAGCTGAGCTTTGCAAGGGACTGTCTTCCAGTTCTGAGGTGGGGTGCTCCCCCTCAGATCCCCTCACTGTACGACACAGGATCTCTGTGGATACTAGTCGGTCAATTGGTGCCCGTTCTACACTCTGGGGTGCCATCCCATGCCACACGCCATCCTGGCTCATTTCCTCCTGGATCTGTCGTACTGTGTTGGCAATAAGGACTGAGCGGCAGAGGTTGGGCTCCACTAGCATGTGACAGAGCTGGAGCTTCACAAGGGACATGTCCAGGAGTGACTGTCGCTGCAGGCTATAGGAAGGGACAGTGCCAAAACCCTCTACTCCTTCTTCCTGGTCACCACATTTCCTCTTCAGGCCTCTAGCAAACATCCTGTCCTGTGGGAACCAAGAAAGACACCATTTAGCTAGCATATCTCAGCCTCCTGGCTGATAGTTCCCAGGACAGTTCCTGACAGCTAGAGAAGAGGTGACAATACAGAGACACTATCTGAGAGGTGGCTCAGGCATAGCCACTGTCGCAGACAACAAAGCTCAGTTGCAGCATCTCTTTCATCAACAGATAAATGAACACAAATGAGAAGTATGTCTTTGGCTTAATTAAGGTGGTGGTGGTGCTGCTTTGAGACGGTCAGTATCTTACTATGTATGTAGCACAGGCTGACAGTGAGCCTGTGAGTCTCCTGCCTCAGCCTCTCCAGAGCTGAGAGTAAAAGATGACATCTCTACACCCAGAGAACAAAATCCCAGGTACTGGGACAGGAATTCTGGTCTTTATGCTTGTATGACAAGACCTTTAAGCTGCTGAGCCACCTCTCTAGCACCTAAACACTTTTATTTGAATCTCCTAACTACATGAACTTTAGAATTTCTTTATAGCTACCTTTTCTTCTTTCAAAGTCTCCTTCCGACCTTTACATAATTACATGACCTTTAGTCTATTTGTTCCAGTGAAAGGGAAGCTAAGAGTCATGTAAAAACTTGCACAAAAATGCTTATAGTGCTCTTCTTACAGTTGCCCAAAACTGGAAACAATCCAGCTGAAACGACCAAGACTCCCATTGGAATTATGGGCCAGAGAAAAGCTGGTCTCCAGAGGCCACACCCCAGGCAATTCCATTCTCCTTCTACTCATGCAATGGCAAGACAAGACACTAGCTGGCCAGAGGGTGGGGGCAGGAGATCTCAGGTGAGAGCATGCCTAGACAAGTGTGGTCGGTCACACAGTGCCTGGCTCCCAACACACCCCACACCAACCTACCTGAAAGAGTGGAGAGAAATGTACCCTGAAGTGGCTTTAAACATGAAATTAGTTTTTTAAAAATAAAAAAAATCTAATTTTCATTAGTAATTAGTGGCACATTCTTCTAATCCCTCCACTCTGGAGATGAATGCAGAAGGATTTCAAGAGAACAGCATGTTAAATACAGCTCCTGTTAAACACACCTATTACCACCACCAAAAAAGAAATTTCTGTAATATTAGTTATTTTTCTGTTGCTATGATACAATGCCCTGAGAAAAAGCAACTTAGTTTGGGTTTGCAGTTAAAGAAGGGACACATTCAGTCCACTGTGACAGGGAGGGCAGGGCAGTGGGAGGGCAAGGCCAACCTGGTAGTCATCAGGAAGCAGGGCGATCATGTATCATCTGCACACAGGAAGCAGAGAGAAAGTAGGGCCAAGGTATAAAACTTCAAAGTTTCCCCTAGTTTTACTTTCAGCAAGGCCTCCCATCTCAAAGGCTCCACGACCTCCCAGGTGTGAGTCGTCATGTGGGTGCTGGAGACAGGGTTCCCTGGACTAGCAGCAGTGTTTTTGACCACAATACCACTTCTAGCTCCAAATCCAATAAAGGTTTAAAAGGATTTGCCTGCCATAGTGGCACATGCTTTATACTCCCAGCACCTAGGAAATAGAGGCTGGCCTGGTCTAAATAGTGCACTCGTGTGTGTGTGTGTGTGTGTGTGTGTGTGTGTGTGTGTGTGTGTGTCTGGTTTCTGGTATCTTCCTCATTTGCTCTATACTTTAGCTATTGTGGCAGGGTCTCAGGTGTCTAAATAGTGCACTCGTGTGTGTGTGTGTGTGTGTGTGTGTGTGTGTGTGTGTGTGTGTGTGTGTGTGTCTGGTTTCTGGTATCTTCCTCATTTGCTCTATACTTTAGCTATTGTGGCAGGGTCTCAGGTGAGCCCAGAACTAGCTTGCTGCAGGCATCTGCTATCTACACCTCAGCTCTGGGGGTGGAGCTGGAACACCGAAATAGTCTCTTACTACCAATTTTCTGACCCCTCTTGAGATACTATTTATACTTTGGTGGTAAGCTCCTTTCCTTCATTAAAAGGCAGGTGATAACGCAGACTCATAAATGGCCAAAATACCAAGAATAAGGAACTGGTGAGTGCCTAGCCCTTAACCAGACATCTATTATCAACACTCCCTGGGTTCCAAGGCCCAGATATGTCCTGGAAGCTGGCCAGAAAGAATCACAGAGCCAGAGATTCAGGAATTTTGTGAAATAATGTCTGAACATGACTGGCTGTGGTTGAGTGCACAAGATGGAACTCCATTACAATTCCTTCATGAATGAGAGGTGCACACAAAAGGTAGCTGGGGGAGGGAGTAATTTAGTGGTGCAGTCACCAAAGGTTAAGTTGCCCATGCTCCAGTAGCCTATATTAACGAAAGCAACCCTAATTAAACTGAGGGTCACAAGACAAAAAAACAAAAAGGAAAAAGATAAACAGGCTTCAGAGACTCCTCACATCTGGAAATGGCTCAAAGTGCACCAAAATCAGCAACACATACTTATGAACGCTGTATTCAAAAGGCAAGAAGATCACTGGCATTAAAATCCAGCTTGGGCTACACTAACATCCTGTCATCATCCCTCAAATATAAGGCTTGGACTGACTGACTACCCCTAGGCCTAGGACTGGAAGCTCCTAGCCTCCATATGATCTAATCTTTCGGGTTGACTGATTCAATCTGGATTCTCTTGGCTTCTAACTGAATTGCTGTGCTTGACCTCATACAAGTTTGGCAATATCTTCTGATCTTCTGGCTCCTTCTCCTACATGTTCTGTCTTCACCTGTGTCTAACTTGTTCTATCTGCAACCTGCCTCTGCAAAACTACTGTGTACACACACCACACCCTCTCACTGCCCTTAAGTAGCCTCTTTCCTGTGCTGTTCTCATGAGAATTGACTCATTCTGTCACATCTTTGTCTGGTACATCACTTTGTCTCTCCCTCAATTAGACATCACTTTCAAACACTGCTACTTCCTTCTACAAAGTAACCTTATCTTCAGTGTTAGGAATCCCTAACTTTAATCAAGGTATGCCCTAAGGGCTTGTCTGTATTCCAGCTAGATCATACGGTAATCTAGGCTATGTCTGCATTCCTAGACTGGATCAAACAGATCTAATTTGCCAGATCCCTTGCCAGATCAGCCATGCTGCTGTAAAATCCCTCTACATCACAAGTTCTCCTGCCTAAAAAGGAAGCCCCAAGAGCATGTGGTCTTACAAGAGAAGACATACAAATGCTGGCTGGAGCAGAGGAAACAACACTGACCCATAATCTGCAATGGCCAGATCCCAAAACTGACACAAGAACAGCCTGGAAGACAGAAGGCTCTCCAGGTGTAAGCAGTAACTGCCCAACAAATCCCCTCTTACCAGGCTATAACAGCTACCATCTCTGGTGCGATCTCAGAACTAACCAAAGAGGCAAATACCTACCACAGCCAACCACAGATGTAAGCAATACATTACGGTCTAATTAAGGCCCTTGTAGTTCATCCTAAGGCTGTTGAAGCCTGCTGTGACCAAGTCCATAACGAGAGGAAGAGGGCATATGGAGCCCTGGATTAGATGAGGTTCTGTACTCTGAACCAACAGCGTGGGGAAGCCAGTGAAAAGGCCATGCCAGGTAGGTGTGAAGATTTTATCTTTCTGGAAAGCCAGTCTATTGGGCAAAGACTGTAGGGTGTGTGGTGGGGTAACACACCAGAGGCAGGTGGATCTCTACCAGTTCAAGGCCAGCCTGTTTTACATACAAGCTCCAGGCCTGCCAAGGAAACAGTGAGAGTCTTGTCTCAGAAAACCAAAAAGGCAGAATTTTTCACCAAGGACTTTAAAAAACACTTTTTCTGCCAAACTGGGAAGCTATTTTTGCTGGCTGACATCTGTTTCTGCCAAATCATAAAATTAAAACTGTTTTAATTCTGCAAGTTTTGTAAATTTGTTTGTTACTCACAGGAGATGCTCATCACCTAGTTAGCCCACCCCAGGCATCCCTCTGCAAAGCTCTCCTCAAGGCTACTAAATAGTGGTGAGAAAAACGGGCCACAGAAGCCCTGCTACACACACAGCCCCGCCTGTTCTCACTTATTTAGCTGGTTATTTCCACAGCTCACTAGACAATCTGGAAGAGAATCAAAAATCACAAAACAAATGTTCCACAAAGCCAGGTGTACGCCTTTAGTCCCAGCACCTAGGAGCCAGAGGCAGGCAGATTTCTGTGAGTCCAAGGGTGATCTGGTCTGCAAAGTGAGTTCCAAGGCTCTTACACAGAGAAACCCTAAACCCCGGAGAGGAAAGGGAGCGGCTCTATAAGCTAAACACTCTGAGAAATCCTCTAGATTCCTTCTTCTAACCCTTTCTTCTTCCAGCCCTAGTTCTCACTTGTGCTGTGTCCACAGCGAGTTCTGCTTATCATGCCATATAACAAGTGGGTCATCACTTCTAATAAACGAGTGCCTACATCCATGCACAAGCACACCAACAAGTCTGCAGCCAGTGCCATGTAGTTCCAGCCACAGACAATGTTTTCTGTGCCTGATACTTTACTTCTGTACTCCTAATTTCTGGGTTAGTCTTAGGACTCAGGGCAAACATTTTGAAGGCCTTAATAAACACATCAAAGAACTGTTCTCTAAGAAGCACTCACCTCCCCGTGTATATTTGCCATCAAACTGCTTCTCCTGACTTACTAACTTTGCAAATTAAACTCTGCTCTCTATCCCTTTCCCTTAGGGTCTAGACAAGTCTTACACAGCAGGGGTTTAACCAACACACTCCCTGTCTTGCTAGGAGCAGATACTGTCCTTCTGTCTTGATTATCATCCTCACATTTAAAGATTTTTAAACAAGGAAGGTGGCTGGAGAAATGACACATGATAAAGGCTGGGTACCCAGAACTCACACAATGGCTAATGACTCCCTATACCTCCAGTTCCTTGGATCCAGTGTCCTCTTGCGGCCTCAGAAGGTACACACACACCAATAAAAAAGTAAAATAACTAAGCCCAGAATGAAACACTGTTGTTTGCTTATCTGTCACTCTAGAACACAGTCATAGAGAACAGGATGGTGACAGAGTAGCTTCTAGCAAGAGAGCAAGAGGAAGGAGGGAGCCTGAGGGTGAAGGTCTGCATCACCAGCACAGGTTCTGACTAGCCCTAACTGGTGCCTGCACAGGGGCTCTCCTGTACCCGCCTGGGCACAGCTTCCTGTGGCCTTGTGTGCCTGACCTGATGTTGCTTAATCCTTCTAATGAAAGATAACAGGAAATTCTCCCTGCTAAATTCTGTATAAATTATGTTCCATATCTTACACCTCACTTCCAGATGGCCAAAAGGTCTTTTTAAGTCTAGGTAAATGTGTAACATCCCTTCAACCCAAAGCTAAGTCAACCCACAATCCTGTCCTCTGACTTTCTCCCCCACAAGCACTGGCTGAGTGACAAGAGCCAGGAACTCTTGGGAGCTCAGACACAGTGTTGAGGCCAGCAGAGGCCAGTGGACAGTGAGGAGGAAGAGAATGTTAACTACCCATACAACAATCTGAGGTAAAGAGACCGCCTAGGACTCCACAACCATCCTATCTTGGAGCAGGCCTACCTCAGTGACCATGTGGAAATGCAGCTTCCTGGGCTCTGACCAGCCATTAGTCTTGGCTTTATCTGAGCAGACCTAGCACAACTCGGGCTGGGACTGTAACCACAATCCAGCATTCATCTGATGCTGGGTTTTAAGGAGAACCAGAAGTTAGTGGTTTCTGGGCTGGGTATGGTGGCACACTTGGGAAGCAGAGAGAAGGGGAGCAAGGTTGTTTCTGGTTGCACTGTCAGTCTGAGGCCACCCTGGCCTGCAGGAAATCCTGTCTCAAAACAAACAAACAAACAAACAAACAAATAAACAAATCACAACTGCATTAAAGTACCTCCTCAAAGTGCAACTGGAAGAGGAACAAGTTGGAAAATGCTGGGTCAATGAACTTAACGGTCATTTGATGGGAGTTTTTTGTCCCACTGTGTCCGCTTCACACTTTGTATCAATGGTTACTAAAAAACCTTTAGCAGAGTTACCCTTGGAAGGATGTGGAACTTTCTTATGCCTGAAGGTAGGTTCCAGTGACAATCTGAGGGAACCTTCCTGATCTCCTTCCTTTTAAGACTAGCACCTCTAAAATGGGGGAGATTTCTGAATGCATTTTTAATTTCATCCATAAAACCAAACAAGGCTGCAATGCAGGAGGCTGATGAAACATCAAACTTTCTGCGTGCAGAAAATGTTTCCCAGAATCATTTAAATCAACGGCAAGCTCAGCTCTGTCTTCTGGTAGGTCAGATACAAAGGCCACCAGGAGAAAATATACGGGTGCTGTACATTCGTTTCAAGTTCTGGAAGAAGCCCCTTCCCTGGTGACCCTATCTAGGGGAGAAAAACTTTAGAAAAGGTTCCTGGAGCTTTTTTTCCTAGTTCCATTTGGCCTCAGGACAAGCTACCGAAGACAGAGCCTGGTTCCAGTCGAGTTCCACCGATGCCGTTCCAGGTAGTATCTATTGGGCCACAAATGATCATTTTAAAAGGACGTGGAGTCTATTGCAGTAGGGGAAGAACAAGCAACACAAGACAATTCTCAGGGGAATTAAAATCCAAGAAACAAAGGGAAAGAAAGCAAGGCCAACACTCACCAGGCAGGCGACTGCACGGAGTCCACCCAGCCCTCTCGGAATCGGTCTCTGGCTAGCAGACAGACGCTCGGGGCTAGAAGCCAGACAAAGTCCAGTCCCCCCAAAACTGCTGGCCACGCGCAGCTCTTAAGGGACACGCACAGCACCGGCGGCCAGCCCGAAAGGTGAGACGGAGGACCGACGCGGGGTGAACCAAAGAAGGGGGGACAGAGGAGAAAGGAGAGAGGAAAGGCCACAGGAGGAAGAGAGAGCGGAAGCAGGGGAGCGTGGGCGGAGGGCGGGACGGCCAGCTCAGACCCGCCGCTCCGGCTCTCGGTATGTGTCACTCAACACGCCGCGTCGTCCTGAGCGCCGAAGGTCGGCCGGCCCAGGAGGGCCGAGGACCCTGCCGCCACCCGACCGCCCTGGAGGTGCCTGCATGGACGCCGCCCAGGCCTCAGAGGCTCGAAGGAGCAAATCATCGACACACTCACCGGCGCCGCAAGGCAGACCCGCCACTCCGTCTGGCCCCGGGATCAGTCAGTGCCCACAAAGGGTCGCCATGGCGCCGCCGCGCGAGCGCCGATTGGTGGCGTGCGGGGCGGAGCTTCGTTCAAACCCACGCAAGGCGGAGCCTCACCGGCGGAGTCTCCCGCGCTTCGACTTCAGCCGTTAGGCTCGCGCGCTGGGCCGCTCCTCCCCCCGTTCCCATGTCTCCCCGCGCCTCGCCCCGCCCCCGATCCCTTGTCCGTCCACAGCTCGACCCCCAGTTCCCAGGGTTCCGCGCGCCCGGCTCCCAGGGTTCCCCGCGCCTGGCCACCGCCCCAGTTCCCAGTTCTCCCTGCGCCTGGCCACGCCCTCAGGGCGCTTGCTCACGCCCCCTCGCAACAGCTCCGGGTCTCCTTAGTTTTCTGTTCCCTTCTGGCTCCCAGGTTTTGGCAAGCTTAGTTCTTTTGGTGGCAGTTAGTGCCAGGCCTGGGCACGGCTGTTGTCTCCACCTTCTTTGAAACATAGAAGTGTTAAACAAGGCTTGGTGGTGGAATCCCTGAACAGGTCCTGGTTCGAGTTACAACTCAGAAAAATTATATAATGTCCTGGTAGTGCACTAGATCTTAACGAAGACACCAAGTCCCGACGCCCTTGATGAGGGGAGGGGGAAGTGAATGCAGAATGTCCAGTGGGGATGCCGCATTAACACATGGAGCAAGCTCGTTAGCTGGGAAAGACTGGAAACTCCTGTCCACCTGAACTTCTAGTGAACGAGTGTTGGAGAGAAAAACCGGTGCCGTAAGAGAAATTAAACAACTATTCGCATCGTGCCTTTGTGGTTCCTCGCCTAAGCTCACTAACCCATTCCCATTCCTGGGCGTATTTTTCCCTTATTTGATGGAAAGGAATGCCCTCTGAACTTAGACCTGGATAATAGCATTGAGCATGGTTTTCCTTTTGAATTACTATTATTTTTGGATTTACTTAAACGACAGTGTTTCACCTGCACGTATGAATTAAGTGATTGTGGGTTTCACTGTGGGTGCTGAGAAGGGTACCAGGTCCTCTGTCAGAACATCAAGGATTCTTAACTCCCAAGTGTCTCGAGCAAGAAGGTAGATAATGTGTGGTTTGTATAGCAAGTAGTGTAACAAAAGTTATATTTTATTGTGCTGAGGGTCATCACAAGGTTCGCACTCTAAATTCCTAACTGTGGTCCTAAGCCTGTCTCCCCAACGCTGCTCCCTTGTCCTAGGTATCCTAGCTGAAGGTCGGGTCCAGCCTCTAACAAAGTCTCAATCCTGGAAGGGCCAGGATCCTGGGGGAGACTCTCCAGCTGCAGGGCAGACCAGAGCATTGCTTAGTCTCTGTTTACGTACTGTCCAGTGGGTGTCATGGGGTTTATGAGTGTCTGATTATCTTGAGTGAGTGACATCACTGGGCTCTGGTTAGCAGGTGCAGCCTTGGGTGTAGTGGGGTTTCTGACTAAGCTATTTTTTTTTTTTTTTTTTTTTGGTTCTTTTTTTCGGAGCTGGGGACCGAACCCAGGCCTTGCGCTTCCTAGGTAAGCGTGACTAAGCTATTTTTTACATGTCTAAAATGCATTTCTTACTGTGCTCATTGCACTGAGGCATCTGTCAGGCCCCTGCTCCGTTTGGAATCACCTTTGCTTCGTTATGCGGGGTCAGATGATTACTTGCAGGAATCACTTTTTCCTACCATTTTTAGGACTCTCAGGTGGAGGCTTGGTAGCTGCTGCTGAACTGCCTCGGCTCTGTTTTCCTTTCCTTCATCTCCTCCTTGGGTACTGGCTAAAAGCCTAAGGCACAGTCTCCCTGAGGCTCTGTGCTTTCCCTTTCTTTGACCTCCTTGCCTAACCTAAAAGGCAGTTTTCTCTTTTTCAGCTTATTCATCCTGTCTTTTTTTTCTCTCCTAAGTTTAATAAAGTTGTTCATGATCTTTCTGAATCAGTTTTAAACTGTTTTATTAGTAAAGCTAAGGACCCAAAGGAAACTGTAGTAAGGGTTCCCTAGAATCACAGAACTGATGGAATGTCTCTCTATATTAAGGGAATTTATTGTAATGTGTTTGAACGTTTGGCCCACAGGAAGTGGCACTATTAGAAGTTGTGGCCTTGTTTTTTTTGGTTTTTTGTTTGTTTCTTTTCTTTTTTTTTTTTTTTTCGGAGATGGGGACCAAACCCAGGGCCTTGCGCTTGCTAGGCAAGTGCTCTACCACTGAGCTAAATCCCCAACCCCAGGTGTGGCCTTGTTTAAGGGGGTTTGTGACTGTGGAGGTTGGCTTTGAGTCTTCTCTGCTTTAGCTCGGCCCAATGTAGAATTCCAGTCTCCTCCTGGCCACCTTCAAATAAATATGTAGAATTCTAAGCTCCTTCAGCACCAAGTCTCCCTGGACAACACCATGCTACCACACTTCCCACCAGGATGATAACAGACTGAAACTCTGAAATTGTAAGCCAGCCTCAATTAAATGTTGTCCTTTATAAGAGTTGACTCGGCCATGGTGTCTCTTCGCAGCAATGAAACCCTATCTAAGACAGGTGGGTTTGGAAGTTGCATTGTTCAAAGGCTATAATCGAAAAGATTAATAACATAGCCAGAAGTATCTTTAACCCTAGCACCCAGGAGGCAGAGGCAGGCAGATCTCTGTGAGTTCAAAGTCAGCCTGGTCTGTATAGAGAGTTCCAGGTCAGACAGAGCTACATGAGACCCTATCTCAACAACAACGTTTGCCCAGGGGCTGAAGAGATGGTTCAGTGGTTAAGAGCACTGGCTGTTCTTCCAGAGAATCAAGATTTGATTCCCAGTGCGTGATGACTTAGAACCAGGCGTGAAAGCGGTGCACAGATAAACATGTAGGTAAGACCATTATACAAATAAAATTTTGAAGAGAATGATTTGCTATACTTATTTTCCTCAAAGGGTTTTTGTTTGGTTGGTTAGTGGGTTTGTTTGTCTGTGAGGCAGGGTCTCAGTCTATGACCTGGAACTTGCTGTAGACTGGGCTGGCTCTGAATTTTCAGATACACCTGCCTCTGTTTCTCAAGTCCTGGTATTAAAGTTGTGTGCCACCACATCCAGCCTAAAAGTTTTTTTGTTTTTGTGATTTTAGGATTATTTTATTTTGTGTATGAGTGTTTTGCTTACGTATTCAGGCAATGTGGTGTTCATCAGAAGCATCTGGTTGGATGACCTGAAGGGTCAGGGAGCAATGTCATCAGCTGGACTGGTTCGTGTCAGCATACGCCAGAATCCCAGACCCCCAAAAAGTAGGCTTTAATTCCAATCGATCAGGAAGATAAGCCAACAGCAAGTTTCCTGCTCCCCCGGGTTTAGTCTGGGTTTTCCAACCTTAAATGATTTGAAGGTAGGTCGTCCCACTTCAATTGATCCAGTAATTAAAATCTCACAGGTCTGCCCAGTGACTTGGATTTTAGTTCATTCTAGATATAGTCAAGTTGACAGCCAACAGTATCCACCACAAGGCAGAGCATCCTATACATGCAAAAAATACATAATTCCTAAATTAAAGAGGAAAATGAATCATTGCTGAGGACTGATTGGGAAAGTCGAAAGGATCGAACCCAGTTAGGTTCCTGGATTACTGGGGAGGTAGGAGTGTGGTCTCCAGGGAAACGTAGAGCTGTGGCAGCCAGGAGCTCACATCTCACAGTCAAAGAGACAGGAAAGAAACACAAAAGACCTCCATCTCCCACCATGTTGGATGGGAACTGATAATCCTGAGGCGAGAGAGAGAGAACAGTTCCACAATTCTGACCCAAATTTGAAGCAAGCTTCAATTAAATACCAGCCAGGTAGATGGGCTCTTGCCAGATCCATCTCTGGGTTCCCAGAAAATGGTTATGAATTGAATTTTGCAGGGGCTTAAAGAGGTAAAACACCATAATTCATTGCCTAGACTATCCGGTCTAATTAGAGGCAAACATGTATTTCCTGCCTCCCACCTACATCCAGTCAGAGGCAAGCGTACATCCTGACATATTTTCTGCACACATGAAGTCCAAGTGTACATGGGTCAAACAAAGACAGGACAAACAGGAACATATTCTTAACTGTCTTAACTGCAAACAACCTGTAACTTGCAAGGTATGTCTTTCCTGGGTTTTTGTTTTGTTTTTGTTTTGTTTTGTTTTGTTTTGTTTTGTTTTTCGGAGCTGGGGACTGAACCCAGGGCCTTGTGCTTGCTAGGCAAGCGCTCTACCACTGAGCTAAATCCCCAACCCTGTCTTTCCTGTTTTCCCCACTTGAGTTGTATCCTGAGTTAAATCCTTGACTCTGTGAAGTTTATATTTGGATCTAACCTGTTTATATTTGGATCTCACAATCATCGGCTTAATGGTACCCAAACAAGACACAGAAGGGTCAAAGTCTTCCGATGGCTGACATCCGAGTTACTATCTATAGGAGCCCAGAAATGGACAGTTAGTAAATTCATCTCAGGTCCCCTTTTGGCAACGTTCCTTTGAGTACAACCACATACAAATGGTTTGTATAGAGACGACAATCTTCTTTTAAAGTCATACTAGCTGCTAGTTCTGAATAAAGCTGGCCAAGTGCCCTATCATTGTGGAGCCATCTTAGTTAATGAATCTCCCTGTTGATAGCTCTGGGCCCACTGTTTTAACATTATAGAGGCATTTGTCCCCTGCTTCCTTTCTAACATTCCGGTGGGCTGGGGATCAAGGGACGGTTCTCTCTCTCTCTCGATTTATTTATTCTATATAAGTACACTGTAGCTGTCCTCAGACACACTAGAAGAGGGCATCAGATCTCATTACAGATGGTTGTGAGCCACCATGCGGTTGCTGGGAATTGAACTCAAGATCTCTGGAAGAGCAGTCCGTGCTTTTAGCCACTGAGCCATCTCTTATGTAACTATTTCCTACTGAAACCAGGATGTCGTTGTCAGGGCCCAAGAAGCTGGAATACCAGACAAAGGTTGGGGATGAATCCAGGCGATGTGGCGTTCATCAGAAGCATCTGGCTCAGTGACCTGAAGGGCCAAGGAGCAATGTCATCAGCTGGACTGGTCCACATCAGCTTTCAGCAAATCCAGAGCTCAGCCGTTTGTAGTCTGCAGGCGATCTCTGGATGGCGTGCGTCTCTCAGCCAAGTGGAACTCAGTAGAGACCTCATAGACTCGAGACAGAAAGCTTAGGAACTAAAGGAAAATCTTACATTTTGGAACTTTCAGGCCCTTAGTCCTAATAATTGGGGGACAGAAGTCTCAAGACCAGGAGGGGAGGGAAGAGTTCCCATCCTTAGAGATAGATATGTGGAAACTTAGACTGCACTAAACTGGAGTCCATTTGACCTGTGACAGGTGGCCCCAAGCTTTGTGACCCCCTGGATTCCCTGAAACTTCCATGAATTTTTTAATTTACCAAAGAGATAAAAGTTTTAGATGTATTAGCGATAATCTGTACTGAAATCTACATCGTAAAAAAAGCCAGAATAGACTCACATCTTTGAGTCGTAGCAAAGGCTATATAACTTTAGGTATGAAAAGCATGAACTGGGGCTGGGGATTTAGCTCAGTGGTAGAGCGCTTGCCTAGCAAGCACAAGGCCCTGGGTTCGGTCCCCAGCTCTGAAAAAAAGAAAAAAAAAAAAAAGAAAAGTATGAACTTCTTTTCCCTCTGTCCAGAGAGCCAGATATATAGATTGGACATGAAAGACCCCTGGAGCGGGGAGACCCTCACTCAAGATATGACCCCCAAGAACTCACATGAGACCGTCCTTGCTGTAATAAAACATGAGGTTTATTGATAGGAACCAGTGCACTGGGGTCGAGACTCATATCCCACGCAGGGGCACAGGAGTTCAACCCCGAGAAGCTGGGAGAAAGGGTATTTAAAGGAAGAAGCCACAACCCAAGGGGGCAGGGATGGCGTCATTGAAAAATCACAAGGAGAAGCTTCTTGTCTCAAGATTGCTTAACTTTATGGTCTGCTAGTTCCTAGAAGCTTCCTGCTTCTCAAGGTTGTTCTCTAAGGTTTTAATCTAACTTTATGGTCAGCTAGTTCCTGGAAGAAGCTTTCTGTTATCTTTACTAGGTCTGGACTCGCATATCTAAGGACCTTATCTTAAGTCCTTTTATCTAGTTCCTGGGAGAGCAGGCTCAAGAAATGTGACCTTTTACTTACAGGTAGAGGGCAGGGTCTGGAATTTGAGATATTTAGGGCTTTTTTAAACTTCTGACTTCTTAGCTGCATTTTTTATTCTTTCAGACAGAGACATTTTTAGCCCAATGAAAAGCTCCTTTAAGTCTATACTTAGAAGAGAACCAAAGGAAATTGAGCTTGTGACTCGGTACTAAGTAGTCAGGGGTCTATCAGCTTCTCAGAACTCCGTTGGTCAGAATTAAAACTCTGAACCTTTGAAATCTTAGTGCGAGCATTGCACATAGGAGAAGCCTAAAACATTTTCTGTTTCTTAAATGCCTCAAATCATTTTTTAGACCTCTAGAAGTTGTGTAGACTTCAAACCTGTCTCTCTCCATCTCATCGTTTACTAGAGATGAATAGTTATTACCAAGAGCAGCCATTGCAATGTTTCTTTGGTGACAAGGTACACCTGAACCTGCTTTAATATGAAGCCGGTTAGCGAGGCAAGCCTGTCTCTAACAAAAGACCTATTGGCTTTAGGTGGATTAGGTTAGGTTCAGTGGCTGTAGCCTTGTGGGAAGGAGCTGGTAGCCTGCTACTGCCAAGCTGACAGACCTACAGTTAGCCTAGTCATCCAGCGGGCAGAGAGCAGAGAAGGATAAATAGTAACAGGAGGTATAATCCAAATGGCGTATGTATCAATTAGGAGAGAGACCTGTTCGTGAAAAGACACACCTAGAGGGCCAGCCCAGGCTCCTGTGGTCTCCATGGTGTTGAGGACAGAGCTACCTCGGCAGCCAGTCGCTAGGCACAGAAGCTGAGAGACTTTCCTGTGCAGGAGGAACAAGGCAAGGCACGTGCGAGGTGGAGGAGGGGCGGGGTGGGAGCAGGGTGGGGTTAACTTTACTTTGTCTAAACAAAGCGGGACAGTTAACTCTGCAGTTTCCTGCCTGTCCACAGTTTGGGCAGGGTCCTGGCAGCAGGCAAGGTATCAAGGCAGTCTCTTCCAGTGGTTAGCATTACCACAATCTACATGGAGTGATCAGTGACACCATCTTCTTGGAGACCTTGGAGTCCCTGATAGGATCTGGGAGTCTCTGTCACGATAAGTTTTTTTTCCCCCACTAAACATCTTAAATGCCATATTCAGCAGCTCTCTGATAAGTTTGAGAGCCATTAATTATTCAGTATAACTGAGCTAAACAACCCTTGCATTGTGTTTTAGTTACTTGCTTCAGGTGTACTATCCCTTAAAAACATATACAGGAGGGTAAATCAAGCTTTCCCCTGTAATTAATTAGTACCTAGCGTGAAACAAAGCTTTAAACTGTGGATGCAGTCTATAGGAGATTGGAAACACAACTGTTATCTGTTAAAACCAGAAATAACGCCAGTCCTGCACACCTCCTTTTTGCCTTTCCAGCTTCTGGCTTCTCCGCTGACTTTGTTTCCTTGGTCATTTCTGGCCCTTGAGAGCTGCGCTTCCCACTGGCTGTCCCTTAAAGGCTTCTCTGCTCAGGACTCCTCCCACCCCGCCCCGCCCTGCCACAGGAGCTCCATTTCCGGTGCACAGAGGGAACTACAGCTTTGGTGGCTGGCCTCCCAAATTCTGTACTCCCTGTGGTTCCCAGCACCCTCCATGGCCTCATGTGTGCCCTACTCTGTTTTTTTTTTTTCTTCCCACTTCTTGTCAGGGCCAGATGCAAGCGTCCTTTCAGAACATCTGCTTGAAGAGGCCATCCAGGTCCTAACTACAGTTTCCAACCCTGTCTAGCAGATGACCACCAACGCGTTACCAACGCCACTTAATCTTTACAACAGTAACAGTAGCCCGATCCCAGAAAATAGCGGGTAGCCCCAGGGGCACGTCCCCTCACCCCTCTCCCTGTTCCAGTCATGAGTCCTGGGTATCCACAGCGGAGACCATGTTCTCTGCTCTTCCAGAGCATGCAGGATGGAACGCAGTGGGATTTGTTGGACAGAAGGCAGGCTGAATAAAGTCCATTTTCAGTCATGAGCAGCTTCTCCAACAGGAACACACGGGAGCCAGTGTGAATAGTAGTAAGATGGTTAAGAACTAAGAGCCCTGAGAAAAACCTAACTTTGGCCCCTGTGACATTGGAAAGGATGCTGGCCTTGATGTCCCCGATCCCCAAAGGAAACCAGCTGTGAGTCATATTGTTAAGAAAGGCACACACGGGGTTGGGGATTTAGCTCAGTGGTAGAGCGCTTGCCTAGCAAGCGCAAGGCCCTGGGTTCGGTCCCCAGCTCCGAAAAAAAGAAAAAAGAAAAAAAAGAAAGGCACACACCCTGGAGAACTACATGAAATGTGAGTTTTGTAAAAATGCTAAGAAAACAAACAAAAAAATTATCATTGGCTTAGAGAGGAGAGTGTCCAGGGTTCCTATGCTTCTACCTACCTTGAAAAGTCCTTCATCCCAGAGATCTGGAACAATGGCAGACTGGAATGGGACTTTTGGCAATGTTGGGATACTGTACGTGAGTGAGTGCGTGCGTGCATACGAACGTGCGTGCATGCGTGCGTGCGTGCGTGCGTGCGTGTGTGCGTTATCTGAAGGTTTATCTGTGGAAAGCTTGGCCCTCATGTTGGGAAGAGGTGGGACAAGAGGAGAGTGGGAAAGTCTTAGGGGGAATGGGTCTCAGAGAAAGTCCCGGGATTGAGAGCTGAGAAGCACAACTGGCCCCTCTCTGCATTCCAACTTCCTGTTTGGCATGTGATCTCCTTACTGGCCCCTCCCTACATTTAGCTTCCTGTTTGGCATATGATCTCCCTAATTCGCTTCTACATTGTGATGTAGAAGAGGCCATCTGCTTTGAAGGCACTCACCAAAGCCAAACCATTGCAAGCACCATGCCCTTGAATTTCCAAACTATAAGCACAATAAACTTCACAAGGACCAGCTTTTGCCTAGACAGAAATAAGAGGTTAGAGGGGCCAGGATTTGTTGAGCGTATAAACATTCACTGTGGGGCTGGAGAGCGGTTGAGGACACTGACTGTTCTTCCAGAGGTCCTGAGTTCAAACCCCAGCAACCACATGGTGGCTCACAACCATCTGTAATGGGGTCCGATGCCCTCTTCTGGTGTGTCTGAAGACAGCTACAGTGTACTTATATATAATAAATAAATCTTAAAAAAACAAACAAACAAAAAACCCCATTCATTGTGGAAGAGGCATCTGGGGACTCTCCCTATTAAAATAAAAAAAGGAGTCTGTATTAGGGCTATCTAGAGCAGTCGTTCCCAACCAAGGAGTTCATGACTCCTTTGGGGGTTGAATGACCATTTCAACTTTCATTGCCTAAAATAAAAAAACCATGGAAATTTACATTATGATTCATAGCAGTAGCAAAACCACAATTATGAAGTAGCAACAAAAAAAAATTTTCTGGTTGGGAGTCACCACAAGATGAGGAACTGCATTGGGGCCGCGGGGGCAGCATTAGGAAGGTTGGGAACCATTGCTCTAGAAGAACAGAACTTACAGAATGGATTTATCCAAATCTATATACTTAGGTATAGAAAAGGGATTTATGAGAATGGCTTACAGGCTGTGGTCCAGCTAATCCAACAATAAACAGAAGGTCCAAGAATTAGTAGTTGTTTAGTCCACAAGGCTGGATGTCTCTCCTGGTCTTCAGTCTACAGCAGAATCCTGAAATTGGCTCTAATGCCAGTGAAGGGGTGGACTCGTTAGCAAGAGCAGGCAGAGAGAGCCAACTTCCTCTGTCCATGTCCTTATATATGATGCCAGCAGAAAGTATGGCCCAGATTTAAGGTGGATCTTCATACCTCAAAGATATAAATTAAAGATGTGCCCGCCCCCTCAAATATTGGATTGGAAGTAGGTCTTCTCATTTCAAATGATTGGATTAAGAAAAAATATGCCCAGCCATTTGGGTTTAGTTTACCCCATATGCAGTCATACGGTTTTACTAACCAAAACTAACCATCATAAGGCTGTCCCTTGTCAACTTGACACACAATTATGTATCTGTATGTCATGCTTAACTCCCAAATGAAATCAATAAACAGGCATTAACTATGCTTAATGTGACACGACTGCCCCACCTACATTAGTACATGCATTATAAATTTAGAAGAGGTGGCAATGTCCCTTGGGGGATAGTCTTTCATTATCTCAAACTTATGTGATAAGCGCTGATGTTCTTGTAATTGATATTACATTATACAATAAAGAAACAGAGGAACACAACCAAGTTATAGTCCTCGTTTCTGACTGTTCATGTGTGCTTAGCTGGTATTTATAAGTACCTTCTTCTATTACCGTGATGGCTGTTCCTGGTAGTCAACCTGATTACATCTGGAATGAACTACAATCCAGAATTGGAGGGCTCACCTGTGATCCAGGCTGGAAGACACAGGTTTCTGGCCTGGATCTTGACATGGAGATCTTGAGGCATAGCGGTCATGAAAAGCTTAGGCCCAGGCAAGGCAGTACAGGCCTTTAAACCCAGGAGACTGAGGCAAGGAGATTTCTGAGTTCAAGGTCAGCCTTGAACAAAGCAAGTTCAGAACCAGGAGTGGTGGTGCACACTCGGTGTGTGGAGTGGGTCCTCCAACAAGGCTACAGCTCCTAATGGTGCCACATCCTGGGCCAAGCATATACAAACCATTACAACTATCTGTTGTGGCACAAATAAAAAATAGACACAACCGGTTCCCGTGTGTCACCACTCCACACTCTCTCCATCATGGGCAGACTCCCTGGCATTAGTTCTGGCACCATAGGGTCATATAGAACTAACATTAACTCATCTCAATGGTGACTGGTTACAGTGTGGCACCACGCCATGTTAGCCTGCCTGTCTTCTGGCCCCAGCAGTCTCTGCTCCCATTGCTAGGCCCCCTGGCCAGCCCTGGCTAGCCAGGAACTCTGGTCCCAATACCCGGTAATATCAAGACTCAACAGACTGTAACCCAACAACCAGATTTATATGTTAAATAATCAATTCACAATACATCCACAGAATAAATTCACTGCCAATTAATAATGATAGAAACCACCCACCTAGACAAGATAAAATTGACCTAGACCACCTAGATCTGAATCCTCCTCTGTCTTCATCTTCCTCTCCTCACTCCTTCTCCGCCTTCCTAGACTTTCTCCACCTACCCTTTCTTCTCATCCAATGATAGGCTTCGCCTTATCCTGGACCTGCCTTGCTGTACAATGACACCATCCTACAACAATCCATTCTGTATTTCCTCCAGGGATGTGGTTTTAATTTATTATTTTTCCCTGGCAGAAGAACTCTGAAGTCTTCCATTCAGCCTTTCCAACCAAAATAGCCCCACCACACAGATCAGGGAACCAATTCGAGAACTCTGTCAGTGTTTTAGTATATCTATCCTAAGTGTACATTCTGGAACGTGGAAATAACTACAGGAGGAGTTTGGGGACCTACTGTGACTTCAGCCAAAATTCAATTAATCACCTGGCCTCCATAAGCCTCTATTTGACTGCAATACTTCTTGGGGTCTCCCAGAATCAGTGTTAATTAGGAACCAGTGTCCAATAGACCCTGGAAAGTCTGATTGTTTCCTATCCTTCAGTGTACAGTTACCCTTGTAGAAGATCGTAGGTTCTTATGAGGAAGGACTAGAGAAAGACTAACAGTTCAACTTATAGGTATTGTATCAAGATCCCTCCTCGGGCATCCTGACTTCCCCTTCGTTCAACCAGTTTTGGGTCTGAAAACCGTCTGGAAATTGGTTTCATGGACTGAGATTCCCTTTGCCATGATCCAGTGGAGCCTTTCATTTGTTTGAGAATTTTTTTTAAGATTAATTAATTAATTAATTTATTTATTAATTTATTATATATAAGTACACTGTGTAGCTGTCTCCAGACACACCAGAAGAGGGCATCAGATCTCATCACAGATGGTTGTGAGCCACCATGTGGTTGCTGGGATTTGAACTCAGGACCTCTGGAAGGGCAGTCAGTGCTCTTAACCACTGAGCCATCTCTCCAGCCCAAGAATTTTTCTACTCAAACAAACATGCAGTAGCATTATTATCTGTCATGCCAGGGACTGGGACATTGCTGTGACAGGCTCGGCTGTGCTGGAGTCTTTCATATTTAGAGGAATATGAAAGACTTTGGAACTTTAGAATAGTGTTTGGACATGTTAAGTGAGACTTAATGGGCCATGGAAGACGATGCTGAGGGTGATTTTGATTGTGAGGGTTCAGCTCAAGAGGTTTCAGAGGGAAAGAATATTAGTAAGCCGTCAAGATACTGTTCTTTTGATAGTTTGGCAAAGAATGTGGCTGTTTTCTGCCCTTGTCCAAAACAAACTAGCTGAGGCCAAATTGAAGAGCTTTAGATAAATGGTGTTGGCAGAGGAGATTTCAAGCCAGCCTAGTATTGACTATGTTGTGTGGTTAGTAGTAATCACTCTTATGCAGACCTATCATGAAAAGGAGTGAGCTGGACAAAAAGAAATACAAAATATACAGTTTGGGGGGTGGGGAGAACACCAGGAAGTGTAAAGGAACTATGTTTGTGCTTGAGGCAAAAAGTTTAAAGGAAAGCCTGAAGCGAAATAGAATAAAGGAAATGGTGACCTCAGGGCAAGATCCCACTCCTGGTACCAACTTCTGCCTTCATCACTGTTCTATTGCTGTGAAGAGACATCACGACCAAGGCGACTCTTATAAAGAACCCATTTAGTTGGGGCTGGCTTACTGTTTCAGAGGCTTAGTCCATTATCATTATGGGAGGAATGGTGTTGGAGCAGTCGCTGAGAACTACATCCTGATCTGTAGGCTGAGAAAGAGACACTGGGCTTGGTGTGGGTTTTTGAAACCTTAAAATAAATAATACCACTCCCTGGTGACTAAGCATTTAAATGCATGAGCCTGCAGGAACCATTCTTATTCAAACCACCACATAATCAAAGATCAGTAAAGGGACCCCTGTTTGGGTTGTTATAGTGAGGTTGGAGATATCAGAACAAAGTCTGTTTTGATATAAAAAATATCAACATTATTTATAAGGATTAGAAGTTATGGCTTTGTTTGAGGAAGTGTGTCGCTGGGAATGGGTTTTAAGGTTTCAAAAGCACACACCAGGCAACACTAATCCCACTACTTGGGAGGCAGAGGCAGGCAGATCTATGAGTTTGGGACCAGTCTGGTCCCCAAAGAGAGTTCCAAGACAGTCAGTGATACACAGAGAACTCCTGTCTCAAAAACAAAACACACACACACACACACACACGGTAAGTATGTTCTGGAACGGACACTATCTTGGGAGAGGAAGCACCCTAGAACCTAGAGCTAAGTCTCCATCCATTTCCTTAATTGAAAAGATCCTTCCTCTTGAGAAGAAATCAGTTTACAGCTGAGAAAAATCAATAAGGGAGCAGTGCTCAGATTAAAACAGAAAAACACGGGGCTGGGGATTTAGCTCAGTGGTAGAGCGCTTACCTAGGAAGCGCAGGGCCCTGGGTTCAGTCCCCAGCTCCGAAAAAAAGAACCAAAAAAAAAAAAAAAAAACAGAAAAACACAGTGGCAGCTTAAAGTGCAAATGGCACAACCCCAAGCGAGTTTGATTTGTCCACAGAGTGGACATGTGTGGAAGCAGCACTTAAGGGGGTGCCCTGAGTTGCAAGACATTAATGTGGTACCTGAGTTTGTTTTGGGCCCTGGGTTCTGCCTCTCTTCACGGGTGCTGTCTGAGCATCGCCAATGTACTGGCTAAGAGAGGAGAAAGCGATCACCCTTCGGGCACCAGTTGCTCACCGGACCTGAACAGAAAAGCAGGATCTGGGAGCTGTCGTTCAGGTCTCCTCGCTGGGTATCCAGGTGCTGCTGGTGTACTGCCTGGAGGAAAGAGAGGAACAGGAGAATCTGGTCTCCCTTCAGGACATGAGAACATCGCTACATGACAGACCTGGAGGGGAGAAGTGGGCCTGAGACTAGCAGGATCCGGTCCAGTTGGGAGCAAGTGTGCAGTGCTGGAGGGGTGGGAGACGAGAAAGGCCTTCTTCAGGAGTCTTGGTGTCATGTCTCGTTTAGGCAAAGGTGTTCCCAGTGGTGATCTGTAATAAAGCAGCTTGCCGAGATGATCTTAGCTTGTTCCTATTTCTTTATTGGAGGTGGACACGGACACATATGCTTTATTTGGTGTCAACCAGGGGTCACATAATTTCGAGGGAAGGGCCTGAGGTCCAGATAGGGAAGGTCATTGGCTGAAGACTAAGGCTGTCTAGATACCTTGTTAGCACGGAGAAGAACTTCGAGGTCCTCTCAGTTGTTGACTGTGGTTATGTGTTCCAGAGCAGGCGTTAGTGGCTGGGAGTGGGCAGTTCCACTCCTGCTGCCTCAGATCCCTGGAATTCCCCGGGTTTGATCACACCCCACTTTACCAGTTCTTATGCCTGTCTGGTAACTCGGTCCCACATGCCCTACACATTGATTAGCAAGAGCTCTGTGTACTAGATGGGCTTTGGCAAAATCCTGGCGTTCTGATTATTATCGTTGACTGTGGTTATTGAGTATCAGTTAACTTTCAAAGTTTTCCCCTTCCCCCTTCCCCTCCCTATTCCCCTCCTCCTCTCCCTCCCTCTCCTCCTCTCTCTCCCCCTCCCCCTTCCCCTTGAGACAGGGTTTCTCTGTGTTGCTATGGCTGTCCTGGAATTTGCTCCGTAGACCTGGCTGGCCTTGAACACAGAGATTCCCCCTGCGTCTGCCTCCCAAGTGCTGGGATTAAAAATGTGCACCACCACACCCGGCTCTCAATGTGCATTCTTAGAGATGTTAGGAGCAGCAGGGCAATTGCACCTCCATGTCTAATGGTACAGAAAAAAAAAATAGCCATGTGGGGGTGTAAGAGGGGGAGTAACATTAGGGGAAACGTTGTGAACTGGGTGTGGCTGTTGGGACATATCAGGGCCTATGTGGCCTGTGTAGCCTGTGTTACTTTCCTATAATTCAGAAATGTAATTGTGAGTAAAACAGCTGATTTGAGGAGGGCCTGCCGGATAAGGGGAGGATTAGAGAAGAGGTATGGGATGTGTGTCTTCATACACACTGGGTTCAAGGAAGCTTCCACAGCCGTAGGAGACCCAAGGAGAGGAACACGGAGTCAGTTCTGGGCAGGAAGGCATGTTCTAGGTGAAGGTGTTCAGCCCATTGACCTAATTCCTAGCATCATACCCCATGAAGATCTCCTCACAGGACCTGTATATACACACGCAGTTACTGTGTCACTTACAACTGAATCTTAGGGGACCAGAGATGACTGTGTGGGTATGGGGTGTGCAACTATGAGGTCCTAAGCCTGGATCCCTAGGACCCACGTGAGACCTGGTGTAACAGGACATCTGTAACCTCAAGGCTCCTGTGCTGTGATGGAAGACAGAGAGATACAGAGGCAGGAGAATTGTCCGAAGTTCCCCTACTAGGGTGAGGCAAAAATTGATTGATTAATTAATTAATTAATTAATTAAAAAGTCAAAATAAATCAAACAGCTAATTTACATTCGTAAGAAACAAGATTCCGGGGCTGGAGAGATGGCTCAGTGGTTAAGAGCACTGGCTGCTCTTCCAGAGGGTCCTGAGTATAAATCCCAGCAACCACATGGTGGCTCACAACCATCTGTAGTGAGATCTGATGCCCTCTTCTAGTGTGTCTGAAGACAGCTACCGTGTATTTATGAATAATAAATAAATAAATCTCTTTAAAAAAAAAGAAACAAGATTCCATGACTCTGTGGTACCTATGGTCAGGCAGCTGTTTAGAAATGTTTGGAAGGCTATGCTACAGAAAGGAAAGGCACTGGGGTAGGTCAGGCACCCTCAGTGCTGAGGGCAACTGCTTGGTGACGCTGCCCCCTGGTGGCCCTGGCAGGACTGGTGTCTTAGGGTTTCTATTGCTCTGCTTTGGTGATGCTGCCCCCTGGTGGCCCTGGTAGGACTGGTGTCTTAGGGTTTCTATTGCTTTGATCAAGCTGTGTGGCCAAGAGCAACTTGGGAAGGAAAGGTTTTATTTCCTTACATCCTGCAACCCATCATCAAGGGAAATCAGTACAGGACCTCAAGGCAGGAACCTAGAGGCAGGCACAGATGCAAAGACAATGGAGGAGCCCTGTTTACTGGCTTGTTCCTCATGGCTTGCCCAGCTCTTCTTTCTTTCTTCTTTCTTTCCTTTTAAAATTCCATCTTCTCCCGTATATTACATCCTGACTGCAGTTTTTTCTCCCACCTCTCGTCCCAGTCCCTTCCCTCCTCCACATCTCCCCTCTCCTTCAGATCCACTCCTCCATTTCCCTTTAGAAAAGAGCAGGCCTCCCAATGGTATCCACCAAACTTGGCATAACAAGTTACAATATGGCCAGGCACAAGTCCTCACACCAAACCAGCTTGCTTTCACAATAGCATCAAGAACCACCCTGGTGCCCAGGGATGCCACTGCCCAACCATGAGGTGTGCCTTCCCATTAATCACCAATCAAGAGAATGCACCCAGGCTTGTCCACGGACAAATCTGGTAGAATTTTTCCAGCCGAGGTTCCCTCTCCCAAAATGGTTCTAGCTTGTCTCCAGGTGACATAAGATTAGCCACTGCAATTGTCAGACTGACACATAGACACATTAGTATTCAACCAGAACCTTTCTCATTTGTGTCCAAGATGGTGCGTTAATACTATGCTAATATTGTAACAAATTGTAACAACATGTTAGGACTTTAATAAAGCACAAATAACTTTAAAAATACTACAGCCTAGTTGCTTTAAAACAGCCAAGATCTCTATCAAAGTTTAAGCCTCTCTAAAGTATCCAAAGTCCTTTCTAAAACTCCCCCTCTCTCTCAACTGTGGTCTCCTGTAAAATAAAAAAAAGTTAAATGTCTGGGCCTGGTAGCTCACTCATTTAACCCCAGCACTTGGGAGGCGGGAGCAGGTGAATCTCTGAGTTCAAGGCCAACCTGGAAATGCTGTCTCAAAATGATGATGATGATGATGATGATGATGATGATGATGATGATGATGGTAATGGTGGTGGTGGTGATGGTAGTGGTGGTGGTGGTGGTGATGGTGGTGGTGGTGGTGATGATGCTGCTGTTGTTGCTGGTGATGGTGATGGTGGTGGTGATGGTGGTGATGGTGATGATTGTGGTGATGGGGGTGATGGTGATGGTGGTGATGATGGTGGTGGTGGTGGTGATGATGCTGCTGT